>NC_083564.1:17315211-17408647 GCF_019925205.1 Metopolophium dirhodum
CATTTTAAAAAACAAGCAGTTCCAAACGTCTCACTAAGTAACTTAATCGTATCATAATAAAAAAAATTTTGAATTATAAAACAAAAAAATTATATAAATAAACATATACATTTTAAAGTAAAGCTTATCTATTCTTATTTATTTCTCAATTTCATAACCTATCTATTCCTCTAAAAATGTTGGCCCGCGATGCCAAAGCGTATATTAAATTTGGCCCGCCGTAAAAAAAGGTTGGAGACCCCTGGTCTGGTCTATGTGTCGCTTCCAAGTGCCCGCCTCGGTATCCACCTCAAACGCTTGTTTCCCCACATTTTTCGTAACAGTCCCTATTGACCACTTATTTTCATTCCTCCGATAATCCTGCACGGCCACTGTGTCTCCCTGTTGGATTTCATGCTGTCGTTTACCGTGACGTTTGATTTGGGAATCCTGGTGATCACTAACCACGTCCTTTGTGCTGGGAATCAGCATATCGAACTGTGTTCGGGTGCTACGTCCTAGTAATAATTTTGCCGGTGTCTGGCGCGTTGCCGAGTGCGGTGTATTGCGGTGAAATAACAGGAATTTCTGTAATAGCGTCGGGCTGGTGGTTTGGTTTTTCTTAAAGAAATTTTTCACTATTTTAACCCCTGATTCGGCTGCCCCGTTTGTTTCCGGGTGGAACGGAGCTCCCACCAAGTGTCTTATGTTCCCATTTACGCAGAACGTGCTAAATTCCGTACCTGTGAAACACTTGGCTCCATCGGTGGTAATGGACTTGGGGACCCCGAAACGAGCGAAAAGTTCTTGCATTTTTACGATTACCACTGACGCCGTACTCGTGCTTACCTCAAACACTTCGAGCCATTTTGAAGTCACGTCGACTACTATTAAAAAAATTTTATTTTTGTAAGGCCCTAAAAAGTCTACGTGTATGCGCATCCACACTTGTTCCGGCCACTTCCATGGCGTTAGCACTGCTTTTGGTGGTGCGGGTTTAACCTGTATAAAATTTTCGCATTTGCGCGCCGTGTTTTCAATGTCGTTGTCGATCCCTGGCCACCAAAAATACGAACACGCGATCGTCTTCATGCAGCTCATTCCCGCGTGCGTGAAGTGCAATTCTGTCAACAGGGCCTCCCTGAACTTACTTGGCATAATCACCCTGTACCCCCACATCAAACAGTCCTGTTTGGTTGAAATTTCGTGACGTCTCGTGTAATACGATTTAAGCGATTCGTTTTTATCCGCGCCTGTTGGCAATTCGCCTGTGTTGATAGCCTTAATTACCTGCGATAAGATTTTATCGCTTCGTGTTTGTGTTTTTATTTTGATTTTTGACCCAATTAACGTTAAACGGACAGTTGTCGTATATCAAGTTTAGACACTGTAGCGCCGTAGACACTCTGTCTGCTGTGCCTATTCTTATGCGCGATAAGAAATCCGCTGCGTTTTTCCCTGACTTAACGAACGAAATGTCAAAGTCGAATACTGTGAGTACGTACGCCCACCTCTGTAGTCTATTAGCTGTGTAAATTGGTATACCTTTCTTTTCCCCGAAAATATAGTAGAGTGGTTTATGGTCGGTGATTAAAGTAAATTTTCGTGCGTACAAGTAATCGTAGAATTTTTGAACACCGTATATTATCGCTAACCCCTCTTTTTCAATTTGAGGGTATTTGCGTTCCGCTTCTGATAAGACACGCGATGCATAGGCTACTGGTTTTTCGGCGTTGCCGTATACCTGTGATATGACCGCGCCGATAGCGAAAGATGACGCGTCTATCATTAGTTTAATTGGTACCGACGGATCATAGTGGTCGAGTACGGGTTTGGACGATAATATCGATTTAATGCTATTAAACGCCTCGTCCGCTTCTTTGTATCCATGCCGCATTTTCCACGAACTTAGTGTAGTATGTTACCAACCCTAGAAAACTTTTTAGTTCCGACCTGTCTTGGGGTGCCGCTGCCTCTTTAATCGCGATTGTGTGTTTGTCTAATGTGTGCAGACCCTGTCCGTCTATTTTATGACCTAAATATTCTACTTCCATCTGCATAAAGGTACACTTCCGTTCTCTTACTCTCAGCCCTGCTGAACCGAGTGCTTTTAGAAGTTGCTCCAAACGTATGTTATGTTCGGACATCGTCCTACCTGATACTATTATATCGTCAATGAATACCTCGACTCCCTCAACCTTTTTTGTGATACTTTCGATCGCTTTCTGAAATTCGCTCGCCGATGATTTCAGTCCAAATGGGACGCGCGTGTACCTGAATAAACCTTTTATTGTGTTTACTGTCGTTAACGCGCGTGAACTATCGTCGAGTACCAACTGCTGATAGGCATCTTTCAGGTCTATTTTTGAAAAATATTTCGCTCCCGCTATTCTGGCGTAAAGGTGTTCGATTTTTGGTAGGGGGTATTCTGTACTGACCAATACGGGGTTTACGGTTATTTTAAAATCTCCGCATAGCCTGACACGCTACCGTCCTCTTTCAAAATCGGAACTATGGGGGTTGCCCACTTGCTGTGGTCGACCGGTATCAGAGCGTTGATGGCCAGCAACCGATCTATTTCAGCCTCGACTTTTATTCTTAGCGCTAGGGGCACTGGTCGGTGTTTAAAAAATTTTGGCGTGGTTGGCCGGCTATGTTGTCAGTGATATTTTGTACCCCTTAATAGTCCCTAGCTCTTCGCTAAATACGTTAGGATACTTTTTTAAAATTGTTTTAACGCTATCCTCTGCGCCGGTAAATTTACATTCGAACACGTTTTTAATACCGAGCGTTGCTATATCGTTCCTACCGAGTATTGGTGGTCCTCCGTTTGGCACTATATATACCCATATTCCGATTGTTTTATTATTGTACATGGCCGTGAGCGCTACTTTGCCTATTGGTATAATTCTATTACCAACGTAATCCGATAACTCCACGTCGTTAGTTACGATTACCTTTGGACCTATTAGCGCTTTAAACCTCGACTAAGGAGCTACTTTAAGCTTATCTCGGGAAATATCGTTAATTGTAAAAAAAGAATCAATTAATTCTACGCTAGATTCGTGATCGCCTGACCGCTCATTTTCTGTCACAAACTTATTTTGTGACTTGTGCTTATTGCCTTTATCTTTGCACATGGGTGCCAAATGACCCGCTACCCCGCATGTATTACATGAATAATTTTTGAACCTGCATAGTCCGGTGTCGTGGTTGGAACGGCCGCATACCTGGCACTTCTCTTTCCTGTTGGTTTGGCCTCGTCCACTTGTCCGCTTTGGTGTCGTCTGTGTTGGAGACCCTTCCTGCTTGGTGAAATGGAACGCCCCGGGCGTTTCCTTTGACCACTCCTTGCTTGCGTTGATGTTGGCCTCTCTAGTGGTTGTCACTTCCATCATTTTTGCCCAAGTGGTTGATGCTGCTGACGCGTCCTCTTCCAGTAACCAGTCCTGGATCTTTCCGGAACCCATTCCGACGACAAATATGTCCCTCACTACTATCTCCAGCTCTGGCCCAAAACCACATAAAGAAGCAAGTTCACGTACGCGTGCACCCCACTGGGGCACACTTTCGTCGTGATTCTTACGAGCCAAGTAGAGCTGGTGACGGGCGGCGAAATACGACTTTTTCGGCTCATAGTGTTTTAGCAGTATGTCCGATAACGACTCGAAAATCTTATTGTCGGGGTCCTCTGGTAAACACAAACTGAACAGAGTTTTATGCACTTCCTCCGAAATCGAGGTCAGTAAAATTGCCCTCTTCTTGTTTTCTTGCGTGATTCCGTTGGCAGTAAAAAAATTTTTAAGCCGTGCGAAATATATTTTTACGTTCGTTTCCTGGTCGAAAATTCCAGGACTGCCGATTACTTGCGAGTAGATCGTTCTTACGGCCGGCTGCTCGTTAGTGCCCGATTGCATGATTAACGGCAAATATAAACAGAAATATATAGAATGTGCTAGTGACTAAAGGTGAATATAAACGATGTAGCCAAATCTTCGTCGCCACTTGTTGTATTCTACTATTAGGAATAAACAACACAAAGGTTAGGTTAGGTGATATTATTATTATTTATTGAAAACGTGTGATATTGGTTTATTCTTAACCGTAACGTCGACTGGCGTGTGCGTGCCGACTGGCTGCGTACGCGGTGGACAGTCCCCACCGCGTACCTATATTATATATACTATTATAGTGCTGTATCGATGTACGATATACAACAAATTATATGAAATCAATTACAGTAATTAATATTATGATTTGCTTCCTTAATTCTGGGCATATTTTTAATGTAAATACAGAAAGACAAATACCACTCTTAAGAGGATGTCAATGTAATATTTATTTTCTCTTTCAGACCAATACACAATACTGTCATCTAAAATCGTTTTTAATGATTATTAAGTAATCTAAGAGTAAAATCATCCATCACAAAAATTATAGAAGATAATTTTTTTTTTCATATTTGAAAAATACGCCTCAATTACCTTGGTGTTTTCAGATACATGTTACAATTTATTTAAATTTTACAAAAGAATAAGGTGTATATAAGAAAAATTATATGATGCAATAAGTTTTAGGATAGTATAAGTTGTATGTGATATATCTAAGTGTTCATGTTATATTTTTTGAAGAAGGTTCGTCTCATTGAGAAGTTTTAGAAGTTATGATGCTCTCTCTGTGTTTGGCACTAGTATTTTTTATTTTATACGTCACTCCCACGCAGGCATCAAATCATAATCAACAGATTACGAATCGGCCACACATTATACACTCATGAACATTTAACGAGGAAAAAGGATCAACGTATATGCACCCCATGCAACACTGCGACTACAACTGTTAAACACCTATTGTTACAAGTCGGTTGACCATAGCCTCGTACTTGTAGAGTTTGAATATAGATTTATTAAATAAATGAACAAACTCACGTCTTTTTAGATGAAGTTTATTGAGTTGAACATATACAGACAATAGCACTGTCCAATCTCCACTCCTTGTCTTTCAATCTTTTGGTTCCTTATATCTAAACTTATCTAGGACAATCCCTCCTATATAAAAAGTGCTTACACGCAGTTTCGGGATTGTACCTGTTTACACTAATTTACAATCATAATTTAATTTCATAATTCTATTTGTTTTCTAAATACTACATTTCTTATTTGTTTACTAATTACTACATCCTTGCTTATTTCCTATGTTTAATAATACCAATTCATAACGCTATTAACTGAATGTCTCCTCACAAAATACACCAGAGACAAACTGATGCACCCCAACAAAAAAATTATTGTAAAATTAAATTAAATAATTGTTTTGTGACAATATTTAAACAAACTGATATGTCGTACCCTAAAAAATATTATTCTCTATCATTTTTGTAATAGATGATTTCACTTTAAGATTTCTCAAATATATTTTTTTTTTTTTTTTAACATTTATTAGATTATATACAATCTGTAATATAATATTTACAATGAGCATAATATGTGCTGAATTTATTTACATGGCTTTTGAATTCGGGAGGTGAGTAGTTACCCAGCAGTAACACTCGACTATGTCAAATATATAAAAAAAATACAGCTAATCCTCAGTTTTTGACCGATTTTCATAAGATTTTTAAGAAGAAATATGTAAATTCAAGGGCATTTAGTTTGACACAGGCTATGCCATCCAGAATCAGCTACCTGCCTAATATAGCAAAATTACATAGAGTTTTGTTTAGAACTCTGATGTGTTTCCAAATCGATTTAAACAACATATTTACAATTTTTAATACACTCATAGGCCTGCGCAAACTGGAATTTCGGGGAGGGGAAGCGTGCATACAATATTATTGGGTTGTTTTCTTAATTTTCCGTGATCGATGAACACAGAGGCGTGACAAAAAACAGTATGTGTGGATCGCGTGTGGAAGGAATTTTGCCAATTTCAGTTCTGTGAGTGAAATAGCTTACTTCCCGCCCATGCTACACAATATACTATTACGTTTTATTATTTTTTTATCACGAAAAATGATTTATTTTTTACCACATTTTTTAGAAAAAAATATTTTATTTTATTCTAGTTATATCAGATAAAATCACTGTCCCTAGGCCCTGGGACTTTAATTTAAGGGACACAATTATAAAATGTCAGGGGTGCCCGGGCACACCAATCACCTCCCGTGCACACACATTTGAATATACTACGAATCTAAGACAAAGAGTGGTCTAAATAATATATTATAGAAAAAATGATCCAAAAATGTATAGCTAGACTTATCTGTCTCATCAATATTTTATTGGGTATATAAAATTATGTTAATATATTATTAAAATAATACAATGCTCTTGGATATTATAAATGTTAAATGTTATAAATATAATTAACAATCAAATATTATACTTTCTAGTCGATATACTGCTGGCATTCTTCGAGGTCAGTACGAGTTATTCGAATGCTGACGGTGAGCATAATTCTATATTATTTAATAATTATTTACATATTATATAACATTATAACTCCCTAGAAATTATTGTATTATACTATTATATAGACTAGGTATAGATATATAGTTGTGTTTGTGTAATTATATATTTATATTTATATAATGTACCTAACAAGACAGTGAAAAATGCAACAATTTGAATAACCAAGGTAGGTACTTGTTATTTACTTGATTTACAGATGATTTATATGAGCCACGACTGTTTTGTTATAAGGAAAGTGAGTAACAGTATTAACCATGGTATTATAATATAATATAGTTAAATAGCACAAGAAATATAAACTGAATGTCAAATTGTGAGTAGAAAGAGCTCGCTTACATTTTTTACCCCGGTTTTTACATGCAAAACTTTACGATTTACATTGTTTCTTTTTTTATTATTTGTAATACTTCACTAAGGTAATTTGGTTTTTCTGTTTTGCAGTTTTGCAGTAAAGATTTATGTATATGCCTATTGTTCCAACTTTCCAAGCGTGTGGGAGATAATATAATACGGGCTGTAACAGGAAGACCTGAGATGGTCCAATTCTTGAAATTTCGTTAAAAATAAAATATATTACTGTCAGTTAAAAATTAAAATATACAGTATTGGTAATATACAGTATCTAAGCATTGTAATTTTATTGTGTGTTATGAATAGTGCGTTTTACCCAGACAGCAATCCAATATTAGTAAAACTTTCTAGTAATGTTTTTAGTCAAATGATCACCTTGTGAGAAAGTTTTATTGTCATTTCCACATAATTATTCAAAGTTCCTATAATCTTCTAACAAAATTATTTGGCCACAAAAGTAACTATCTTCTAATATTTTGTCGAAAGATTCTGTTAACATTATTTTAAAAGATTCTTAAAACATTAATTCAAAAGATTCTGTAAACATTATTTTAAAAGATTCTTAAATCAATATTTCTACATATTCTTAAATTAGGTATTATAATATTTTCAGTCACATTTACTTTTAGAATATTATGTTAATATTCTAAATAACTTTTCATTTTTAAACTAGTAAAATATTATTATAAATTAATATTATGACAACTTCCACACTTTTAAATTGAGAGAGCTCGAAAGTTACCTCCACCTATATTAAAGTTAGGAATAAAAAGGATAATATGTAAAACAAACTATTTATTTAAGATCTCTTTATTATTATAATAACTTTTTATAATAATTGTATTAATACAATTATTTAATTTATCAATTTAATATCTTTGTTCTTTTTTTCATTTTTCTCCTTAATTCTGAATTTTGCATGATCCAACCAGACCCGAAGTGGAACATCAATTTTTTTATCAGGTACTTTAGCATATTGCAAATTTAATCTCACAGCATCTAAAACAAATTAAATGATTTATTAAAAATATAAAGAAATAAAGTAAAATTGCAACAATAGCTGTTTATGATCAGCAGGTGAAATATTATTGACAAACACATTGAAGGTTATATATAAGTAAAGATTTTTTTGTCTGGTAGCTATTGTATATATTACACTATATAGGTGTAATTAAATAATTATAAACTATGAGAGTTGCTAGCTAATATTTATTCAGAAAGAATAGTTTATGATAGGTTATTTAAGCGCATACACTAAGAATATTTAAAAGCTATAATAAATGATACAAAATATAATAAAATAAATGTATAGATGTAAGAGAAACAATGATTTAAAACAAAATATACAACCACGTGGGCAAGAATGTTAAACTAAAATAGAGGAACCATGAAAATTACCTTTAAATAAATATATATTATTATTAATATAAAATATCAATATACAATAATACTAAAAAGTAGGTAGGTAATTGTTCTGCTGTATAGTATAGATGTCGAGTGTTTGTACCTCACCATTGAGTAAGATATATCAATGCATACAAAAAACGACATTGGGAGAATATGGTTTGTCAGCCAATATTACTATAGTATAACTAATAAGTATATTTTATCATACGTTTATATTGCTATTAAAGTTAGTTTAGTTTAGTTTTAGTATATTATTAGTATTATGGTAAGTTAAATTAATTTTTGCCGAAAACATAACATTTGGAAATGTTTTTGAGTATATAAAATGTAATAATAATAAATGCAACTTTAAAGGCTTACGAAAAAATATCAAAAATAATTAAAACACATATTATTGTTCATTGCTCTGAATCTAATCTAATTATATATTATATTGTATGGCCTATATAAATAAAAAACAAAATGGTTTACTGTATTGAACATATTAAAATGTATTAATTTTATTTTAAAAGAATGTAGTGTTTTAACTTATATGTGCTGGTAAAAATGGTGGTCATCATATAGATATCATAAGAGTTATAAAAACTAAAATATATAAACATTTGTTATACAGATGAGTACTTACCAATAATAACCTGGTATATTTTAAGACTTCCAAATGGCTTATTATGTTTGAAACCAGTTAGCGAATAACTTAGAAGTAATGTATCATCACACAAGCGTGAAATAATTCTTCTCACACTATTGTTTAAATTATTATTGTCAACCAACAATGATAATTTACAAATCTAAAATAAATAAATAAAATATTAAAAATTCAATATATGTTAATATATATTATATTATTATGGATATTATAAAAACATATACTTATGTCTTATATTGTATCAATATCACAATAGAAGTGTAAGTTAAAAATAATCAACACAAAAAAATACATTTTATTTTTTTTCATTATTACCAATTCATTTCTATAATGAGTATCATCTAATTTTTTTTCTTCTGCCATAAGTCCATCATCACTAGTTAATGGGAATATGTTCATATCAATTGAATTTTGTTTTGGGGAAATTGTGGATATAAAATTATTGTTTGATTGTGCCATTAGTGCTTGCACCTTTTCGTTAGTATCCTTAATAATATGCATCATAGCACTCATGTCATATTTTAAGTGAGTTAATGATGTGAATGTAAACTTTTGAAAATCTACAAATATACAAAACAAATATAAATAATATAAAATGATTGGTTTCAAATTATTATAGTTATAATAGATATTATTTTCTTGACATAGGTATTTAATTTAAATAGACTGTTTATTATATTATATAAATATATAAGCATATTGAAAAAAATTATTCACAGTCCTCCAGTTACTACCAGTTAATTCCTATTAATAAACATCGGTATCATACTAATCTTGATTTATTTTTTATTTTTAAGTATATGTAGTTTAATTTAAACATATAGCTAGGTATTAAAATATTTTTAATGAGTATCATAATTATTATTAGTAAATAATTCAGTAATTAATGAATTTAATTTTACATTACCGTGAGAAGACATGAACATACCACCATCAAAATTAATACTTGAATGCAAATTATCTGCAGATTTTGTTGTAACGCTATCTCCTGAAATTAATTAAAAATATAATAAAATATTAAGGTGCTTCAAATGTTGATTTATAATATTAATTAATTATTTTTAGAAGATTTCGTTTGATTTATGTATTATTTACCATCATTCACATTTTTACTAAGGTTTTTATTATTTGCATCCAAAACCAAAGTTTTTGTTACATGTTTCAATGCTTCTGCATCTTCAGTTTGGTTGTTAGTACTTGATATATTCCATTTTCCAGGTGATTTGTGTACTCCTTGAAAATTTGGTGCTATTTCAGTTTGTTCATATCTATTTAAATGATTGACCTTCCAAACTTGGGTGTTTGGTGAAAATACAGCATTTGATGAAGATTGGATCAAAATATTTTCTTCTGAATTTGAATCATCACTACCTAATATAAATGTGACAAAAAAAAAAAAATGTAATTTAAGTTAAAATAGAATTAATAATGCATTTAATTTTAATTTAATTGGTTATAATTATAACATTTAAATACTATATAGTATACCTTTATTGCTTATGATGCTTGCATTTCCCCACGTTGGATCACAATCTGAATCATCATTATCATCAGCAATATTATCATCATTATTATCACTCAGTGATTCGCGATTGTCAACATTGAATATAGATTCAACATCGTGTTTTGATTTTGTTACTATAGGAATTAAACATTAAATTTGTATTTATATATTATACTTAAAACACTGACATTATTATTACAAAACAAAACTTTAATAGTACCTAATTTAAAAACTAACCTTTAGAGCAATAATCTTTATACATAGGTGGTGGAAAATGCATGTCAACTAATCCTGCAGATGAATTAAATGTTTTCTTTTTTTTTTTTTTTTTCCTCATCTTCTGTTGTAGTAGACAAGTCCGAATTTGTAGTTGCTCTTGAGAGTTTGGCTTGTGCTTCAGCTAATGTTGCTATAAAAAAACAATCATAAGTATGTATACAAATAATATGATACTATATATAACAATAATATATGCAATAATAATTAAAAGAATAGGTACCATAGTTTTTTGTTCCCAAGATACGTGCTGGATAATAAAAAAAATCTGTTTTATTTGGCTTGTATCGGTTTTTAATTAACTTTTTTATATTTTTTGATGATTTCGGCCAAGCACAAAGATCTTTTTTGACCCATGTATCAGGCACTGCTTCAATACTATTATCTTTAAGAAAATAGACAACTTCCCATCTACCCATCTGTTAATTAAAAATATTTAATTTTAAAAAAATATAACAAAATTAAATAAAAGTTAAATGTATCTATTTTTGATTTTAATATTGTATATTAAAACCACCATATTTATCTATAATTAAATCATGATAGTAAACCGATATGGTATCTTCTAAACAAAATGTATTAAATTATCATATACCTAGAGGTAATTTATTGTCCTGTATGTATTATTGGCATTCCAATCATTAGTTTATCATGATTGAAAATCATAATTTTTCTTTTTATGTCTGTGATGTTCCAACAATTTAATGTTTCTGATAAATTGTTTACATAATAAATATCAAGTTTAATGGAATTTATTGGTTCAATGAAAAAAGGTGATGCATTATTATATTGTTTTCCAATTATTAAAATATTGTTATTCATTTCTATAAAATTAACACATTTAACTACTTCTCCACTGTTTGTTAAAATAAAACAATCCGAATCTTTTTGTTTTTTAATAGAAATATGAACATTTCTGAATAATAAACTGTTATATTGAACTCCGACGATATTATCTATTAAAGGACCATTTGTGTGAGGTCTTTTAAGAATAGGTTTTTCATAATATAATTGTGTTCTTTTGAAAGTATTTAAATTAATCGAGTTTATTTCAGAATATCTATTTATAATCTGTTCCAGTGGCTTTTCATGTTTTCTTATAAAAGATTTTAGTTCTTTCATATGATTTTCAAAAACAAATGCACTGCATTGGTCAAGTGGTCCGAATTGATCATAATCATCACATAGATGTAATAAACCGTGGACATTATGTGATACAAGGTGTTCTCCATATAAATGTTGAAATTGTTTTACAAAGTAATCTAGTAGATGTCTTGCATAATCCACTAATGATTTGTGATTTGGGCTAAGAAGTATGATCATCGCAATATTTAATGACATAAAATGAGAATAACACTCATTATTTAATATAGATTTTAAAACAACTGGCCCTGAATAAAGTAAAAAAAATCGTAGCTCAACAGCTTTCCAGCGTCCAACTTCAAGGAGACTTCTACTCTTTCTAACAAAATCAGATGAAATATCAGTATTTAATGCCAATAATGATTTTGACAAACTTTTAATATCTTTAGAGGGTAAACGTGTTTTTAAAGGCCCAGATTTCCAAAGCAACAATAACTTTTTTGTTATTCCCAAACAGACTAAATGCATATAATCAAGTGGTAATGATTTTACTAAATCAAAATCATTTAATTTTGTTAAAACTGAAGGTAATTCTGATGTATGATAATCTTCATCCACCATATTTATAACTGAACTATGATCCCTTAAGGGAAATTTCCTGTTAGAGTATGGAAAACAAACTCTGTTTTTTTGATAATCACCATCAATGAAACAACGGGTACATGAATGAAATCCTGAATGGGTTTTAACACGTAAAACAAATGCTTTAGCTGGAGAATCACAACAAATGAAACTTATAGATATTTTTTTAATAACATTATTTATTCTAATTCCATTTGTTATCAAATCTTCAGCTTCTGTGACAAATTCAGAAAGAAATTCATTGCTGTCTTCTGGTTTACTTTGGCCATAGTAAATTCCTATCGGAAAAACTTTTTTGGTTGAACATTGTGTAATAATATAGGCCAATATTGGCCAAAACTGATTTCCACTACTTTTACTCAAGGGCAAACCATCGATTCCAACAGCGATTTTCAACTCTAATAAGTTTTCTGGTGCATATTTTTTAATACCCGAGGCTAAACCAAAATGGTGATAAATCCCAGGATTCATAGTTTTGATAGTTTTGGATATTTGTCTTGGTGTACATAAAACAGTTCTTGCATCAAGTGGGAGACTTTGGAAACATTCATGTTTTTTTAAGCCAGATAAAAGGCCATTAAGCGCATTATGTGGAATTTTATATTGAATAGCCCAAGATGCAATAAAATCCTTAATGTTATCTGATTCTTCAACAATTTCAGGCAATGTAGTAGAAGTAGGCATAGGCAGATCATTTGATAACCTTACTGACTCAATCTCGGGCTCAACTTCTGGTCTTAAAACTAATATATTGTTATTTTGAATAGATTGACATGGTAAAAGTTCTCTGGTTGTTAACTCGTCTTCAGTGGTGATCGAATTTATACGTGGATCATTTTCAGATGGGTTATTGTTGAATGGCATAAGCTCATTCCTGATTTTACGCCTTTTGGTCCGTTGACTTTTTATCATATTTACTAAAAAAAGTTATTGAAGTAGAAAATTAATATTAAAAAGGGGGAAAATGTCTATTTAATAATATAATATACACGTATAAAATTAATACCTATTATCCACTCTTAATAAAATTGTACAATAAACAGTAATTATTTTAAATTGTCATACAAAAACTTATAAAGGAGGTTATTATACTAGTAATAAATACTAAATAGAATTGAAAGTTTATATTTATTGTCAACTAACTAGATTAAATGTTTACTAAATATTAATAATATATACAATAACTGCTAAAATAAATTACAAAATCGTTAACTGTAAATACCTAGGTATCTTTAATTTGGGTCTATATACGTATTTAAGACATAATAAATGTACAAATAAATTAAAAAAAATATGTACCCTGCAATACAGGGAAATAAATATATAATGAACATTTTTAGTTTAATTAAATCAAAGTAATAAATGAAAATACATTATAAATAAATACTTACTTATAATAATAAGTAAGTTTAATTTTAATTGTCTGATGTATATGTATCTTTTTTTTGTTTTTAAATTATAAAATATAAATTTGAACCAAAATATAATTTTACTAGGAAAGTTGATGATAATACTTATACTCTTGTTCGTTTTTTTATGAAAACATGATTAAACATTTAAATATTATACCTATAGGTAGATAATAATATATTACTAAATTGATTAATTTTTCGGTCAACTTTATTGTTGAGTATTAGTATTATATTATATTAGATAGTCTATAATATCTATTTATGTATACATTTGTATCAAAAATAGTATATTTTACTGTATAAACAATTAACTATAGTATTCAAATTTATAATAATAATAATAATTAATAATAATAAAATAGCTACCTATTATAATAAATGTATTGTATACTTAATACTTACGATATACTAAAATACAAAAGGCATGCAACAAAGCTCTGATTTATAGATACTGCTGGGCGCTAATGAAATTGATAAGCTGACATAAATCTAACAAAAAATCACAAAAAAATTAAAATTATTAGTAGTACCTACTTATTTGACCTGTAATAAATTATATTGAATTACATTGAGAGTTTATACTTTATAGGTACCCATTTTTTTAACAGAATCAGTGAAAATGTTTATCAATATGTAGATAGTTACTACAGATGCCTATGGAAAAAGATGTATTAGAATTAATTTAAATGTATTCAACTACGAGGTGTATGTGTTATATCTCAGAAAACATTATTAGAGTTCGTTCATGTGTTTTTTTTTAAATCTCACCGAATTCATGATAGAACCACAGAATAGAATCTATTTTTTATAATAATTCGGGACGATTTTCAAACATAAACTATATTATTTTTAAGTCAGGGCGGACTAGCCAGCTAGGACGTGTGCTAGTGTACAAAGTGTATGTAGATACTAGATATTATAGACATGTATTAAGATTCTTTAACTACTTAAGTTAAAATATTAAACTATAAGGATTAGCCATTAGGTACCTATACAGTCCTCCAACAAAATATTTTAACGTAATATTTATGATTTATATTGAGTACTTCCAAGTTCCAACTTACCTAGATTGCTTCTTATTGCACAAAATTTAAAAAAAAACACAGAAACCGAACGGTCAAGAGTCAACGGCAAACAATAAAATAAAAACAAGCGTACCACACGGCGTTACACACGCTGCTCAGTTGCTGAAAGGCGAACGGTGAATGGCGGCTTGTAGAATGTAGGCTGTTCATAGATGTTGTAGACGAATCACTCACTAATTCACTATGATAAAATATGATAATCGATAATAGTACATTACTGTTCGTAATCGTTGACATACGGAACACTGGTTTATTATTAAATAATATTATTTTTGTACTGACTATTATTTTTATTGCCGGTATCTCAGAATCCAATGTTTACTATAAACTATTTATAAACGGTATGAGCCGCGAATCATGATAAGATACCTGGTTAGTTGTTATATACACAATACACATAATATTACTGTGAAGTTGCGTCGATGTTGTTATTTTTGAAGGCTTAAAGCAAATTTCATGTATGCTGTATTATATACAGATATAATATATTATACACAGTCAATAATTTATGATATTATTATAAAACTTTTTGTTTCAAATATACGTACATATTAATAATGTAATATTCCAGACCTAACCTAACATAACCGGTAGGTCAATTGGCTCGGGATCGGGGAGGCACAAAATTCGTTGAAAATTGGGTTTTTTACGTTTTTTCGTTGGTTTTTCCACTATACCGCCAGAGTTTTCTGTACTATTGGCTTTTTTTTCTTCCGGGGATGTGCTCCCGAATCGATTGGCACCAATACCGAGGTTATCCGAATTATGGATCAGGGATTAGGAGTTATGATTCTTATTAATTATACTTATATTAGTTTTTTCACTGTGGTTTTTTTTTGTACTTAAAATTAATCTTTTTCTATTTAGCCCAGGTTAGCGACGAAAAATAATTGCCTCGATTCCGCGGCTGCAAACCGTCTTTAAGCTATTTTGTTAAAGGCTTATGGGTGAGGGTGGCCAAGTGCATAACATACTAGAATTTTCCCCTCCCCCCCCTGTTTTTGAGTTAAGTATATCTCGGCCGGATTTTAATTTAGGTGCCGCGTTTTTTTAACCAAACGTTGCGTTTAAAGACCCTCCAAAAAGTCCTCCCATTATCAGGGTACCTGTGACCCCTCCCCCTCAAAGATATTTTGGAAAAACCTTTAGGTATTGTTCGACGTTTCTGAAACTCGAGATTCTGGGATTTTGGAGGTCGCTGATAAAAAGCGTCGTCTTGTGTCGAGACCGTAGGAGCAGTGTTCACCCCTCTATTGCGGCTTCCAATGTTCGAAAACTCCCCGTTTTCGTGTTCCCTCCTCATAGACCCAGGGTTTTAGTGTATTTGTTTTTTTTTAGTATACCATCTTATGGGGCTCGACGTCCCGGTTCGATTGGTACCCGCTTTGGAAAATATCCGACTTTTGATTCGGGATTCATGATTGTCCGTGTGTTATTTGGACTTGTATATATCACATTTTTTTTTGGATTTACGTAATTTTTGGAATTTGAGTTTTTGTTCCGTATCTTTGAAATTCGAAATCATAGTCTTTTAATGCAAAACGAATCAAACGCGGTCTATGGTCGAAATGCGTAGGACCATTATTTACCCCATAATCAAGGTGCTAAATAGTTTAAAAACGGATTACGTGTCTTTTGGCATATCCTAACGTATCTTTATAGTATGCCTCTGTTAATTTGTTTTTTCGTAATTTATTTTGAACTTTTTTTGCGCATTTATTAGAGAATTTACTCTTGCAGGTGCATCAGGTAGGTATTGTAGGTTGTACTTTTACTTGTACGTTCGTGCTTTTAGTATGTGTTGTCTTTTGGTGCCAACATTTTGATTACGAAAAAAATTCTAAAACCAATTACCTACGTATTTATTTTGTTTATGATTGATATGATTGTTGTTATGCTATACTCATAGATATACACAACAACTAGATAGCCGTCTTTATACTACAGTTGTGGCCAATGTTGAAATCGGCCGCCATTTATAAAGCAGGCAATGTTTACATTTATTTTATATACATATATTCTATGGTAATATTATTTTGTAAACATAGCCTGCTTTGTAAATGTTGCCGACTTCGATGAAAAGAAGGAGACGGCTATTATTTTAGTTGTTATATATAATATGATATATCTATATGGCTTTACTTTCCTTCCACAATCAATTGGTATTTGACCTCTTTACGTTTACGAACTCCGTCGTCTGTCCCCCAGCCCAGTACCATTATTTGCTGTTTGTTGCTAACATGTAAGTCTTAACTCGTATTTGGTATTTTTAAATTTTTTAATATAATAACATGCGGTCCCCTGTAACGGAAATCCGATGTTTGATAAGCAGTTGATTATTGGCGATTGTTCCGTGATAAAAGGTTGTCGTCAGTTATATCTCTCAATTATCGCTACCCGGGTTTCAAATGGCGCGAAATTTTAATTACGAAAACCGTGTTTGCCTATACGGTGTGTTTAAAGCGACAGTAGTATACGTAGTGGTGCAGCGCAATTTTGTTCGAGAAAAATGTTTACCGCCATTGCGACCGTCTTAGAGTGGTTTTGTTAACGGTTTAAGGTGGGGGGGACGTGTACATGAGTGGAGTCAGTGGCGTTGACGTGACTTCAGAAAGAGGGGGGGGGGTAAAAAAAAACGATATAATATATTATAGCTAAATGGGAGGGGAAAAATGGAAAATCCCCCACCATCTCAAAACTTTTTACTAAGCCAATGGAAGGGATCTGACCCCCCACGCCCCCCCACCCTTAACTACGCCAATGGGTGGAGTAATCATCATGATTTTGATACTTTACCAGTAAATTCAAAAGTTAAAATTTAACATTCATACAAATTTTAAATCATTATTTTTTCTGAATGTTGATAATATTGAGTTGGTAAAACATACAATTCATAATTGTCTTTAAACTTATTACAAATAAAATTATCAAAATGTTAAGTAGAAGTTTAATTGATAACATTAAAAAAATAAAATTAGTGGAATTATATAATTATAACGTTTTACTAGTATTGAATTCAAAATATTTTCAGAACTTTAATATTAAATTAAATACTCAATGTTATTGTAATAACGTTTTCTTAAACTAATCAAAACGTTGATAATATACTATTTATCATGGAATGTTCTTAAAACGATGATCCAAGTTTATGTATAAAATATTTCAAGAAAAGTTAGAATATAACTTTATCAGAACATCAAAGTTATGGAATTGCTGTCTGGGTAAGTACCTACCTATCCATATGCATTTTAATAATATAGTTTTAAATTCAATAACTATATTTAATTTTTTGAGATTATAAATTAATATTTGTTTCTATTAATTTTTATGGGAGATACCTATTTAATATTTATTAAATTTCATATGATTAGTCATTACGTCCAAAAATAAAATATTTATGTTTATAAATTTGCAGTTAATAAGAAAAGCCTGTTCAGTAGTGGTAAATTTGAATACATTTATTTTAAATTACAATGTGTAATTAATATAAACTATACATTTTGTCGACTTGTATATTATATTTTATTTATTTATTCTGTGACGAAGAATAGATGAAAAGTCATTATGGACAAATACCTATGTTTGTATTGAAATAATGTCTAATAACTGAAAAGTGGTAACAAAAATATCTATAAACTTTTGAACATTTCATTGGTATATTAAACATTCTGTCTTTTTCTAAAAAAAAATTGCTTGATAAATTATTGTATTATGTGTTGAGAGTAGTGAGTTATAGTGCCTTACAATCACTATGCATTTTAATAAAATAGTTTTTTATAGGTTTAATTTTTTAAGAATGTAAATTAATAGTTTTTTCTATATTTTTTATGATTGCCTATTTAATATTTATTAAAATTTATAACATTAGTCATTGTACATACGTAAATTTAATATTAATATTTATACATTTCCAGTTGTCTGCAATAAGAAGATCGTGAAATTAGGTAAAATGTTATTATACAATGTGTAACATGGCTGTGCTCAAGGTGGAGGATTCAACTCACCCCCCCCCCCCCCCATTCAATGGATTTTTTACAAATTTAGTATAATATGTACCATAGTGACATAGTGCGTTTTATAGTAACTGTGACTCGACGCTATCGCGGCTTGTGGTGTTTTTCATTAGGGTTTCTAAAACTAGCGCGTATTAATGCGTGGAGAATTTAAAACTGTTAACTAATATTTTAGACTGCTTAAAATTATACCTTTATTAAACAAGATAATTAACGAATTATACCAGCTTATCTTACCATTTGTTATAAAACTTACGAAAAAACGAGCTATACATTTTTCTATCCTATAGTTTGAAAACCCCCGGTTTGAGACGAAACTACCACGAATTGCGTTAGCGTCGAGTCATAGTTGCTATGAAACGCATTATAATTGTACATATAAATATAATAATTTTTAAGTTACAAATTTAGTTTAGAGCCCTTGCGAGTTTTTCAATTTTTTTTCAGAAACCTATGTATTAGCAAAAATGAATTTCCGGAAATCGTTAGTTTTAAGTTAAAAGTTCGGTGTTTTACTGCACTTTTAGAACCTTACAGTTTTACTGAACACCCTTTATTTATGTATATGTGGTGATTACACGGGATGCTTTTTGAAGCAGTAAGGAACAAATAATATTAGGATCCAAAATCCACGCCCCACTTATTAATACTATACGTATATTCCAAAACGAAATATTTCCATCAATTATTCCTAAACGTACTTATTTTATGTTATGCCAAAACGTACTAATAATATACCTGTCTATTTGTATACATTTATAGACGATCCAGGTAAGTGCACTAATTCTACATATATTTAATATTATAGAGCCATGAACCTACCTATAGGTACATAATATTAAAAACTGACGTCCGACACCATCACATTACAAAAAAATAAATAAGGTTCATAAACGTTTTTCAAATATTTTATTGTTGAATGAAAAACGGTGTACCTACGTCCTTACTCGTGATAAATTTGCAGGTTGTTATATCGTACAAAATAGTATAAAACTTTACTATATTACTATATAAAAATATTTTTTTATATTATTTTTTATTGTATAGTGTATTTACAGTATTAATCTTATTCTATTTTACATCTGTGTTTATTGTTAAAAACCAAAATATACTAAAGACAATAATATAATGTCATTCGAACGTTAATTATTAATCATAGGTAGGTATAGAGAACATTTTTGGTGACTTTTCAGTTTCAATACTTAGGTACAAATACACGTTTGTTGAAATCGTTATAAATAAAATAAGTTTAAAATCAATATTTTATATGAAATGGAAATTATTAATTAATCTATAAAAATTATTAGTTTGAACCTTATACTAATAGTTTATGATTCATAACACTAATCAATTATAATTACGTTTATATATTTACAGTTGTTGACAGTAAGCTTATAATTTTATAAGTATATTATTTTATTTAAGCAATTTATAATAAGTGTGCACTAAGGTTTAGTATTGAGCCCCTACCTGTTATTCGTAGTTATTGAAAATATTATGAAATATACAAACAAGGGTAAAATGTTATAGCCTATAGTGCATGATGTTTTCTGACAGTGTTGTGTTAGTAGAAAAAGCATGGAAAGTCTGAATGTGAGAATTTCAAGAATGATGAAAATTGCTGGAGTGGAGGGACCAAACATACAAATATGTATAGGAATAAAATAAAGACAATTGTTGAATTGTGCATGATTTTGAAAAATTTAATTAATAAATGATCGTGGCGAGACATTTAATGAAGATTGGGAATGATGTCATGTATGAATTTATTAGGTCCAAGTACTTAGGAATGCTGGTACAGAAGAATAGTGGTTTTTAGTATGACGTCAGAAATAGGATTATTTGTCCGTGGTTGAAGTGGAGAGGAGTGCCAAGTATTTTGTGTGACAAAAAGATGTCATTGAGATCAAAAGTCAAAATATAAAGCAGTTATAATGGTAGTCATATTGTAAAGATTTTTATTTTTTTATTTTATATATTTATAAACGCCAATGGGCAGTTTTATGATAACATTTGAAATTTAATATATTAATACTTAGTAAATGTTTATAACACACAGTAAAACAGAACATATAGAAAATACAACTCGATATAAACATAATAGTATTATAGTGATACAGTACAGGCGTACAGGCGTACAGCAAACTTATAACTAATACATTTTTTAATTAATATTAAAATCAATATTAACATTATTTAGTTTACGGAGCATTCTATGTAAAGGGTGATTGTGTACATAGGATGTTTTGAGGGTTGGAACTTGAAAAAGGGAGTGATTTCTGGAGAAGAAGGAAGGGATTCGAAGACTTACGTTGGAGCATCTATAGTGCCACCTAGGAGCGATGTTATGAAGTGCTCATCAGCATCTTGTCAACGTAATGATAGTAGTGGTATTTCCAATAATATACTACGTTATAAGGAATAATCACGAGGAGAGTGTACTATATTCATGATATGGGCAATGTAGGAATGAAACCTATTTTGGACACGCTCGAGTCTTCATTCATCTTTAGCCAAGTAAGGATGCCATACTTCCACTACAATATATTCCAATATTGAACGTACTAATGAGAAATATAATGTGCAGAGACAACGAACAGTCAACAGCTGTTTGGTATTGCACTTAATAAATCCCAAGATATTTAAAGTTTTACCTACCGTGACATTTATATCATGCTCAAGTTCAGTGATGGAGTATAATGAATACCAAGATCTAAATAAAGGAAAACACTGTCAAGAATAGTGCCATTAAAAGAATAGTTATAGTGAATAGTAGAGTGCTTTCTATAAAAAGACATAATGTGACATTAATTGTTTGTACTGACCAATGCTAAGACCAATAATGCGTGCCCAATTCGCAAAAATATTGAGTTCAGATTGTAGGACCTGAAACACCACTATGTTCAAATATAGAATTTGAATATAGACAGCAAACAATACAACTAAATAGAAGTTGACTGTAGCAAATATATGAAAAAAAAGGTGTGTGTGTTATGTGAAGAGTGGTTAGGGAGGATAGAATAAGAAATAATTTAATTTAATTTAGGCGAATCAATAATTTTAGACAAAAAGAGGAAGAATAATATGATAAGATGCTTCCATCGATAAAAAGACATGGATAAGACAAAATATTTTATCAGGAAGGATAGGAAAGTAATTATTATTTTTAACACAGTTAAATTAAGTTAGTATACATGAATAACAAAAAGTGATTTAAATAATTTTTGGTGAACTTAGTTAAGTTAAGAGTTAATTTTTTTTTATAGAACGCTTGCGTTGGTACTTTATTTTATATCAGCCTAAGGCTAAATTACAGATTATAAGGTTTATACTTTATACAGTATTTCTATATATTATGTATATGTTTCCGTATAATATAGAATAAAAACATATAAAATGTTTAACTTAAAACCATTTACTTATTGAAATAGTGAAATGAAATAACATTTTATAATGTCATAAATAAAAACCAAAATATAAATTCAAAATAAAATTACATTTCAACTACTTCAACTATTTTTACTATTTTTTTTTTTTAGTATAGTATACTTTATACAGTTTTCAATAATTGCATATTAATTATAAAAAAAAATCGTATACTAAGATCGTTACACATGATAAATGACTCGCTGTAACAATCTATCGTTATACAAACCTAATATTAACAACTACGTTTCGAAACAAACATTTTTTTAAATTATGCGGCGTTATGGGATGGCGAAAAATTGGGATTAAATTGGCGGCGAAATGAAACCGCTGCAAACTGGGGTGTGGCCGTATTTCGAATATTTCAGAATTCTAGTGTCAGGTTTATGACTATTTCCCTTCTAGCTTAAAGCACGGACTAAAATAAAATGGAATATCATCGAGAGTGCTGGGGGTGATTGGGGAAATAAGTATCAAATATTATGTCCATTCCTTAATTCCACTTATAAAACAAAATACCAGTCGCTTTCAACGCTATCTTCTATCATTATTTTGGAAATATGTATTATAATTTTTAAATAACTATTTATAATCAAATACTTATTTTACAATTAGCCTAGTGTTTGCGCCAAATCTACAGCGCTACCCGAAGAACTATTCGCGATCCCACCGAACCCAATTACACATATACCTGACCAATGCCTACGCCTCATAAATTCCGGATAGGCAATTTTAGGTGCACGACGACACCGAGGAACAGGAACACTCTACCACAGGAATTACGATGATTCAAGTTAATTATGGGGAGGGGGTCTCTGTGGTCAGGTGCAATGAACACAGAACTCAAAAAATAGGGAATATACTTTAATTCTAACTTAAACTATTGAAGTCTGTTGAAGTATACAATTAATATTAGTAGTCAACCTTGACACGTGTGTACAATTTAGTATCTAGTTATACTAGTATACGACTCACTCTCTATACGGAAGTAATATGACCTCGGTTGTGAATATATATAGGGCCTTTGATGTATGTAATACTCACTTGCACAAGCACCGTCGTACAGTGTGTATACGGTGTGTGTATACTGTCACAGTTAATTGTCCAGTTGTACGATATTATATATTATACTTATTCATAATCATATTGTCGTATTATTATTCATTTATACTAATACTAAAGTTATTAAACCGTCAAGCATCGCATTCATCAAAGTCTGATTATGGTGATGGTTTTCCGAGGATTAGAAGAGGACTACCGAACATATTGTTTATTTGGTTCACTTATACTTGCTAACTTTTTGAAACTAAATCGACGCAGCACCACCACTGACGAGGGGCGCGTCAGTAATTGTTGCTTAATAGTTATAACCAATACATATTAAACCAGTGTTTATGACTTAAACTAACAATCGTGATACCAATTACCAAATACCTGGCGTTCACGGTTCAAATCATTTTGAGCTTATAGGTATGTTTGTAAATCTTCTCCTACAGGTGACAAGTCCCACATAGATCCTGTGTAACCTGATCAAACATGTGATTGTCAGTGATATTCTCCCCTATACTACTGAAAAGGTTGGGTTTCAATTACATCCTTAGCAGCGTTTACATATTAAAACCCGTTTGGGTGCACATTTTATGAAATTTAATACAGATCTAAAAGTATTTATTAAATTAAAAATTTTTTATTACTTCTTAGATTGTGCAGGTAAGTTAACCGCTTTTACATTAAATAGTTTTTGAAATTAGCTGCAATGATAGGAAAGTTATTTTTAAAAAGGTGCAGGACAGGAGCAGTGTACAATCGTTGTCGAATATATCATTGTAATGGATGTGTTGGATTTGAATTATTCAAAGATAGATCATTGCATAGAAAAAATTATTCTGTGAGGAGACAGTGTGTCATTCATACTTGTGTAAATAATGAAATTTCTTAACTAAAAAAAAAAGGCTTGGCAAGTCAGGGATCGGCATTTAAACTTTCTTGATTCTTAATTTTTAGAAATTTATTAACTGATATCACACCCAAGCAGTATAACAATTTAAATCACGAAAAATGTCTGTGTGAACAGCCCCATAAAAAAATCTTTTAATTTTCATTTAGTGAGATAGATCTCCGAAACCAGATACAGGATTTCATTGTTTGGGGTCTTGTTAGATTCAAATTGGTTAGGAGAAGTGCAGTGAAGATTTTCATAACTTTATCTTTAATATTTAATTCACTACAGAACATTAAAAAAAATTAAAACAAATTTTACTGGAATTTTCGATGTTTTTCAGCTTTACAGCTTTGTAGTGAGCTAACGATTGGAGATAAAGTTCTGAAAATCTTCACTGCACTTCTCCTAGCTAATGTGAATCTAACAAGACCCAAAACAACAAAATCCGTGTTCCAGTTTCGGAAAATTACCTCGCTAAATGAAAATCTAGCCAAAAATAACACTTTTTTTATCTGTGAAAAAATACATAAATTTAAAAAAATAACTTTAATTATATATTTAATATCTACTTTATAATCCCTTTTTAATGTTATCAGCCAACTTTCTAGCTATCATAGTTTAGGAGAAAAGTTAAATAATAGACATTTTTGGACTGTTCACGCCGGCGTTTTTATGGATTCAAGTGGTTATACCACTTGGCTGTGATATCGAATCTCTCTCATTAATATTTTATATTAAAGCTAGCTAAATTACCCACACACTCATCATTACTGAGTTACATTTTTATTATTTTCCTATTTAACACAAATCCTTGAAGTTTTCAAAATTCAGACTTTTTTAATTTCAATTACCATAATTACTTGATTAACAATCATGAAAGTAAAAAAATTTAAAATATCTCATGATTGTAAATAGAAATATTTTCCGTTAAGGTTTTAGAAAAACTTGTAGGGAATCTTCCATTAAAATGTTAAATGTTAGGTATACCTAAAAGAATATACTTAAACAACTTAAAAAATTAGACTTGTGAGACGGATACAACAAATTCTCTAAAAAATGGCTGTGTAGCGTCCTCGCGTCCTCTTAAAGAAAATTCCATTGCAATAAGTTGTAATATATATAAAATGTCAAACATTAAATATTTAAGTATGCAATTTACTCAATTTTTGTGGGTTAATAAATAATATTAAATTGAACAAACTTTATTAAATAAGACTATTGTAGGTACATATTATACCTATATATATCAGTATGACAGTGGTTTTTATCCTTATTTTTATGACGAAACACTTAATATTTTATAAGATATTCACGGAACACAGCACACTATAAAATAGAATTTATATCCGTAAAATTGTATAGCATATTAAACAATGCATGTATAGCATAAAATAGTTTACATAAAAATTACAAATTAGCCAGTAAAAATTAATAAAATCAATAAAAAAAAAATTTCACAATTTTATAATATTTTTCCGCCGATTTTAAAATGTTGGCGGAACATTTATTCTAAGTCCACGGAACACAGGTTAAGATCCACTGCTATACGACTATGAATTTTTATTGGTTAAACTATTATTCATAAACCGCTATTATAATAGCATTTCATTGTAGTAATGTCAATATTAAATTTATAAACATGTATTTTCAAGAAAAAATAATAATTGGAGATGATGATGGTAAGTATATTATTATTAAATATTAATACTGCCAATACCATTTTTATTCATATTAAAAATCTTATATAACGCTATAACTCAATGAAATATAGTGATAATTTATGTCGTATAACCTGCAGCGACAGCTCAGACTTATTTTTTAAGATATTAACATTGTAACTCATACATTTAGTTTTGCCCATCATATTGTCGCCATATTATCATTTTATATTTGAATGTTTTACTAAGAGATTTCCTATAGGCTATAGGTAAATAAATTCTCTGTTTGTTTTTTATTAATAAATAATTTACTCCTACTTGGTGTTCATACAACACAAAATGTTTAAACTAGCATGCAGTAAGTTAATTATTGGGTTGATGTAAATATTATATTGGTTTGTAAAATATTATTTTTTTTAAACTGTGTACATGCCCAATATTTAGGACGACCCAAAAGATTATTTGTGACACCCGAAAAACAAATTACACCTATATCTGGCCAATGCCTACATTAACGTCGACTGTTTGTGAGGTAGACTATTAATTCTGCCTTCGCCTCATTTATTCTGGATAGGCAGTTTACGTGCACGATGACACCAAGGAACGGGAAACATCTATCACGAGAATTAGAATGATGAGGAGGGGGTCTCTATGGTCGGTCCGGTCTTGTGCAATGACCACAGAGATCATAAAATAGGAACAATACTTAGAATTAACTTAACACGTATTGAAGTCCGGTTATGGTGATGATCCGCTGAAGATGTGAAAGGACTGCCAAGCTAGATGACCTGGGTGGCCTCTCACACAACGGATTAGTTACTGGCGTACTAAGCGGGCCCAGGTACCATCAGGCTTATAAGTTTGGTTATGTAGTTCTTAAAAACTTAAACTTACCAGTAATAGTATTTTTTTTATAAAAACAATAAATATTTTAAGATAATATCTCATATTATTGACTTATTGCATTGATAATTGTATTAACTACAATTGGTAAATGGGTACCTATGCAATCAGAATTTATTGGTCGGACTTAGTTCCAAGGCTACAGCCTTTTGAAGATTGCAATTTTGAGTATTTTACGTCTACACAGATTATTCCACAAACCTTCTCGAAAAACTATACTTAAAACTTTCTTAAATAGTATTATTAACGTTCAGTAGATATTTTAGATACGATAAATGTAATTGACCACGAAATAATATACAAACTCTCATGACTCATGACATATGACAATCTTTGGTATCTACGTTCTACGTGTAATATGTTATTAGTTATTAGTAATAGGGTTCGGATTTGAAGGCAAATGCCTTTCTTTTATTAATCATAATAGAAAAATAATTTTTATACAAAAATGTAATTCATTTAATTTCTTACACGATGGAACCTTTTTTTTTTTGTCTTTTTTTGCCTTTTTACTTATAAATGCCTTTTTGCCTTTTTTTACCTTTTGTTCTTATAAATGCCTATTTTGTCTTTAATTTTTCAGTTGATTTTATAATTTTATACTCAGCTTGCGTATTATCGCTACAAATGGGTTTTATTATTCGCAATATTTATCGATATCGTCTTATCGAGTATTTGGTATGGCCATAAAATTACCCGTACACCTAAAATATGGGTGTGTATTGACGAAACCACAGATTCAGAACGCCAAAACGTGGCTAACATAATAGTTGGAATTCTACCACCAGAAAATCCTGGAAATTTGTATCTTCTTCACATAGACTATTTAGATAAGGTAAATAGTAGTACAATTACCCAGCTATTTGACAAAGCAATGCATATATTGTGGCCAACTAATGTAAAATACGACAATATTTTGCTTTTTATATCTAACACGGCTCCTTATAATTCGCTACTGATTTGGCAACAACACGTAACTGACAATCAATACATTTTTCAGGAGCAACTAAAAACTAATTTATTTCTGTTTAAGATATTATTATGTAATATTTTTAATTAATATAGTTTTACTTTCAGATGCTATACTATTATATGACAAATTTTATTAATATTTGTGGTTATTAATTTTTTTTATTGTAATTACGGGTTATTACATTTCAAAAGTTATATACGTGGTATTGTTACTTGTAGATACGTGTTTAAAAAAATATTTATTTTTTAACTTACGTGGTATTGTAACTCTACAGAAAATTTTTTTTAGGTATTCAATTATACTATGATTGTAATGTTTTCTTAATCACAATATTTTATTTAGTTTATATAGGTATAGAATAACAAAAAAAATAACAAAATAAAAATGACAACTTATAAGATTTCAACAAAATAAAATAATAATAACTTTTTAAAATAATATAAAATATTTTTTCTTATTAAATATTTAAAAAAACCAGTCTCACTGTTTTCATTAAAAATCACAAATTATAGTATATATACAAATAGTTAACAATAGGTAACAATATTATATTCCTTGGTGTTTTCTTTGTTTTAATGTGTCTGCATGTGGTAGACTGTCATAAAAAGCATGGGTGTCAACAGGCAAGACATGCTTAAGCTTCTGTAAGTCTGTCCACTTGGATAGAGTCAATGGAATTTGTTTTGCATACAGCTTAGGATAATGTTCTATAAGCTCAAAATGTTTGTTTCTTGGTAATGTTAATGGTAAATAACATGTATCCTTAAAATCAAGTTTATAGTAGATCATTTGAGTTACAGGATCATATTTAAGAGCTCTGATGTCCCTAACTTCGGGATCACCCTTTCCTTTTCCTGGTCTGATTGATTTATATGTTTGGTTTATTTTATAGTCATTGAAAAATGTATGAAACTAAAAATAAAAATAAAATGCCCTCAATTAATTTCTATATAATGCTAAAATGTATAAATAATATCAGAGTATGTAATACAATAATATTTTTACTTTTATCTGTATCATTTTGTAAAATGTCAAACGTTTCAAATCCTTCAATGTCTACATTAAAACAGGAAACTAAAAAAAGAAATTATTAATAGGTATTCTGTCTTCAATTAAACTATATAATATTATGCTAAAATGTATAAACTTTATGAGGGTAGATAATAAAATAATATTTTTACCTTTAACTGTAGTATTTTTGATGTCATTATCTTTAATAAAAGATGTCATAAACTCGTCACTTTTCACAGGGGGATTATCTTCAAATAGTTTATTATATTGTGCAGGTTGACTTGGATTTTTAACCAAATTGACCATTGCATATTGTGCTCGTTTCTTCGACGTCATATTGATCTAGGTGCATTGTACATAAAACAACAATAAATAGAATGTCATGCAGTGTACACTATTTTATTATGAAATCTATCATTTCGAAAATAAAACATACAATTAATATAGTACTTACCTATTAACTTAAAATTCAGTCGACAGATTAATGTTTAAAAAGGCATTAATGCCTATAATGGCAGTATTGTACTGTTATTTTAACATAATATCTGATTTGCAGTTACGTGGTTTTAAAATCAAATATTTGATACGTGGTATCACTCAAACAAGTTTTAGCGGGAAATAAACGATAGTACGTTAAACTAACCTCAATTAAATTATATTCTCCTTGAAAATACGAATCCAATGATACCAAAACGTCAATTTTGAAAAAAATGTCAGATACGAGTTGTTGCCAACCTAACCTAACCTAACCTAACCTATGAAGAAAGCGGGTAGTACAATTCAAACTTTGTACCCGAATATTATTCATTTAAATTGTTTGGCTCATGCATGTCATAACGTCTGTGAAGAAGTACGAGCATATTATAAAAATGTAGACCAGTTAATTTCTGAAATGAAAAAGACATTTTTAAAATGTCCTAAGAGAATCGCAGTTCTGAAAGAAAAATGTCCAGAATTGCCAAATCCACCTAGACCGATAATTACACGTTGTGGTACATGGATTAATGCAGTAAAATACTAATGTACAAATTTCAATGAACTGAAATCTATAATTGAAGAATTCGAAGAAGAATCTGAATGTATGAGAGCAGCTTAAAGACTTTTTAAAATGCCTTCGATACAAAGTAATCTGGTGTATATTGTATCTAATTTTGGATTTTTGCCTGACACAATTACAAAACTAGAAACAAGAGGTAACAAATATTATTTTTATGTGTTTTACATGTTTTATATATTAAAATATACTGTGTATGTTTTTTTTTTTTTTTTTTTTTTTTTTTTTTATTGGGTAACCCGCGGCAACATAGGCCATTGGGTGTGGGGAGGGCACTGTAGGTTTTATATTGGGTAGGTTGATACACGTGTGTTGTGTTTGGCAGAATTTCTAATGGGGCACCCGTAGGTTTCTGCCGTGCCCCGGGGTGGGGGGATGGCGGCACTTGTTCTCCGGACACCGTGACTTGCACGGAGAAAAATGCCGCCCAGTGGTCGAGGATCGAACTCGGACCGGCTGTGCCGAATCCGTCGCGTTGACCGCTCGGCCACCTTGTCCCCCCTGTGTATGTTTTAGGTGTATTACTATCGAAAAGTGTAGATATTGTAAATAATATAAAGATTAAACTCGAAGAATGCAATGGCGAAATAGCTAAATTGATTTTGGATAAATTCAACAAAGTTATATCGAAGAACAAAGGATGGGAAAATATCAAAAAGATCAACCGAGTATTGATTGGAGAAACCACAAGCGATGACGATCTATCAAGTAGCAATCTTAATTTAGATAATTATTTAAGTATGAAATACGCCCCGATAACTTCGGTGGACGTAGAAAGATCGTTTTCGATCTACAAAAATATTTTAACCCCAAACCGTAGCCGTTTTACTGAAGACAGACTATAAAAATACATGGTAGTCAATTTTTTTTTTAATACCAACTAGTTTATTTTGCATGCAGTTTTAATTTTTAATTTGTATTTTTCTCAAAATGTGTGCAATTGAAAGTGTTTAAAAAATGTTCACTTTTTTTTTTATAGTATATTTATGAATTGCCTTTTTATACAAATTAAATGCTTTTTTTTGCCTTTCTTTACATTTTAAATGCTTTTTTTTGATTATATTGCCTTCAAATCCGAACCCTATTATAGGTCCTATAATTTATTACTTATTGTATATTTTCGACTGCAGTTCGCCAGTTGAACCTCGGCCTACAGGTCTTTATTTATTATATGTACATAGGGAATTAAATGCAAATAACTTAATAAAATCAGTCATATAGATAGTTTATCCAATAAACATAAGCGTCGTTTAGAATTAGTTGTGTAAATTATAAAATATAAATATTGCGAGATATTTTGTAGATGTTTTAAATTTCTTTGTAATTTTACCCCTAACCTGAAAAAAAATAATAAGCTCTAGATCCACCATTGAGTTCATCTAGTATTCCTGAATTCTGACCAACACACACATAATGCACAGGCACTAAATTTTGGTGTTAAATTATAGTTACCCATTTTCAATTTTTAGGAACAATGGATAGAAAATTACAACAAAATAATATATTAAATTTAAAAAACTAGCACGTGGTTTAAATTATATTATAAACTAGCTGATCCCATGCATATCGTTGCCTAGCAACCAATAATTATTATTATAATAGCTTCAAAACCCATGCCAACTGAAACATAGACAAACATTCATTTATATATATATATCACGATATATATATATATATAATATAACATAAATAAGAACTAATATAATATTTAAAGAGATTTGCAATAGTATTTTTATATAAGTTGGTACCTATTATATTATAAAATGTCAAACATTAATTATTCAAGTTCAATATAATATAGGTACTTAACTGTTATAAGTTAAAAAAGAACATTAAATCGAACAAGCATCATTATATAAGGTCTAATGTATTTAAACATTTGTATTGTTTAAATTATTATTTATTAATCACTATACCTTAAAATAGACTGTGGTTAATTGTATTAATATCAATATAAATAAATAATAAAATATTACAGGTGAAATAAGAAAAATAAAGAAACGCAAGTATACTATTAACTAGTGATGCACAATGATGTCGTATTTCGATATCGATATCGATATCAGACCAATTTTACCGATATCGATATGACAAAAATAATATTCGATATCGAAATACGACATCGCAGGTAAATATCCAACATTTTATCGATATCGAAAATTGATATCAATTCGTTGCAATTTGAAATTTCTATTTTCTATTTATATAAGTTTTGACAGTAAATCAATGTCTAAGAACGATTAAACACCAACGATAAGCAATACGATAAAGCTCTTACAATAGACGTATATAGCTGTGACTGTTGGATTTTTACAATTAGTCTCGTTTTTTCCGTCGTCTACGTTGAGTTAAATAATTAATAAGTTAAATTAATAATAAATTATTTGTCAATAGTTATAATTTATAAGTTAAATAATTAAATAAAAATTATTAGTTCTATTAAGATAGTACCATTACCTGGAGGTCGTAGTGACATATGGAAACATTTTGGCTTTCAAATAGATAATAATGGTACAATATTAAATAAAAAACAAGTTCACTGTCGCGAGTGCAAGTCTATTATTGCGTACAGTGGTAATACTAGTAATTTAAAATTACATTTACAACAATACAGCGCGTCAAAAACATCTAGTGCATCGAGTGATATTCAAAATTATTTTAAAGTAAGAACATCAAAATTATCTATACATCGTAGTAAAGAGCTCACTAAAAGTTTAATGATATTTGTCATTAAAGATTTAAAACCACTAAGTATCGTAGAAGGTGAAGGATTTCGTGAATTTATGCATATAGCTGTGCCAGAATATATTGTCCCGTGTAGAATGACTATAACAAGACAAATTGACTAAATGGCAATAGTTGAAAGGGAGAATTAAAAAAAGGTTTTGAAAGATATACCTAATGTGTGTTTAACTGTTGACTTTTGGACTTCTGTGGAAAATAATAGTTATTTGGGTGTAACATGCCATTTTTTGGATAATTGGAAATTAAGAAATAGAATTTTGGAAACAGTTGAGGTACCGGAATCGCATACTTTGGAAAATATTACTAATAATATAAAATTTGTAATAAAAAATTTGCAAATTGAAAATAAAGTGTGTGCTATTGTCATCAGTGACAATGCGGCTAATATGGTGAAAGCTATTAATGACATATGTCAGGATAATTTAATTAGATGTACTGCACATTCTATTCAATTGTCTGTAAATGCTGGGCTCCAAAATGATTTAGTTAAAACATTAACAAGCAAGTTACGAGCAATTGTTGGTCATTTTAATCGAAGTACGTCATCACAACATGAATTAGATAAGGAACAAGAAAGATGTATGGAAGATAAAAGTAAGCTAATTCAAGACTGTATAACTAGATGGAATTCTACGTGTTTAATGATTAAAAGTATTTTACGACACCGAGTTTCAATTAATAACGTAATATCTAAAAATAGAAAAACGGACAAGTGGTTTATAACGTTTGATGAATTCAAGAATATGAACGATTTGGTGAAAGTGTTAGAACCGTTTCAATCAGTTACTGTAACACTAGGAGGTGAAAAATATGTAACTGCGTCAATTGCCAATCGATTAATAAAGAGTCTTTTAAATTGCATGCAAGAAAAAGAAAATGAATCAAATGTTGTTAAGACGATAAAATTTACCATCTTAAACGATTTGAAGAAAAGAAAAGATCAGATGAGCATTATACTGTCAAAAGCTTCAGCTCTTGATCCTAGATACCACGCACTTGAATTTTTATCGGAGGACCAAAAAACTTTAGTCTAGGACCAATTAGAAAATGAATTTGAAAAATACGAAGAGATTCCATTAACAAAAATAAATTCAGATGAAGACGAACCAGTGGAACCACCTGCAATAAAAATACGATCTCTTATAGCCGACAGTGACGAAGAAGACGAAGACGAAGGAAATGAATTACATAAATATAAAAGTATGACAGATAAAATAAGCCATAACCAAGATCCATTGTTATGGTGGAAATACAACGAGAAAAAATATCCTGTAGTTTCACAGATGGCAAAAATATATTTAAGTGTAATAGCAACAAGTGTTCCTTGCGAACGGTTGTTTAGTGAAGCTGGTCAAGTCATTACCAAAAGAACAAATCGGTTATCACTAGACAGAGTCAATCAATTACTTTTTTTGAATTCATATTTAAAAGAAAAAAAAAGGTGGATAAGTGGAAGTCGCTCTGCTGTACAGTAGGTTACAAGTGGGTCACTGTAATAGATGGTGTCGGATATCTGTGGAAATACCCAATACCGTAATTTGGCCGCCATATCGTTATCGACAACAATAAATTGTCATCGGTAATTACGGTCGACTCCATGTCGAGAAGATTCGATACCCCGCCCCGCCTATTCCATCTGTATCGCCGTCTGCCGTCTCACCGCGAACCCGTCACCGCCGCGTCAGTGCGTTGTCGTCCGTTCGTCGCAACTTTTGCTGCGGCAACCCCGGCTCTTGTGTCACGTCCGGGTTTCGCGCGACAGACTACTTTCACGTGATCGGTGGTTCTGAGTGTGCCGAGTTACGTATCGGCCGTGGCGGTTTTGCGTGTTTTTCCCCCTTTTGGTCTATCCGTCCGTGTACAGTTTTCCGCCGATCACCTGTGGTACATTGTACTAATTGTACGCACTGAATGCACGCTAAAACGACTTGTTGTCTCGTGATCGCGTTTGTTTTGTAGCCGTCGATGTTGTGTCGCGTTGTGTGCCGGCAACGTGCGGGTCGTGTCGTCTTCCGCGTCTCCAACAGTACATTTGACGGTGCCTCCCGTGGACCACGGCATGATTTATTGGTTTAACCTGCTCTTCGTGGGCCATCGTGGGATTCCCAGTAGCCAGCGTTAGATCGCCGTGTGGACCAGTGGACCGTTGAGAAGGACCGAGTGGCAACACTGTCGATGGTAATCAGCGGATACCGAGGAGACCGGTGATAACACTATTATTCATTATCATTGTAAAACATCATTGTTTATTATTTTGATGATATGACATTATATATTATTTGTAACGATATTATTAATTGTCCCCGTAGAGTTAGTTAGTGGGCGCCCATTGCATATGAATATAAAATATTGTAATTTTCTTATGAATAGTAAGGCGGTGCTTCTGGCCCGTCACAAGAACGTATTACTTGTTATTTATTGACATCTAGTTTCAAATTAATCACACAGTGTCCACTTCCTTCCGTGTCTTGCGTTGCGGTGCTTATTAAATAGGAGCGTGGGGCAATAACAATAAAAACTGGCTAAAATAAATATTAAGTGTAGCCGAGTCGGCCGACGACCTCTGGGTCGGCAGTAAGGACTTTGTACTACAGATGGTGTTAAATTTGAATTCAATGATATAATATCATTGTATAAGAAAAACGATTCTGAGCGAAAACGGTCAGTCAGCCTATGATATTACCAAGTATATTTGATGATATTATTAGAATAAAGTAATTTATATATAACCTATTCACGTGGAGCCTTGTTTTAAATTTTCAATCCTTAGCCATAAAAGTTAAACATTTTATACATTTTTAATTACAAAATGATTAATAAATTATAAATTTGATAAATGTTGTCAAAATTTGAACTTTGTGCCTATGTATTTTTAATATTTTTCAACTGCTATTAGAACGATATATCAGGAGCCTTATATTAAATTTTCACGCTTTTTTACCCAACAAAAAAATTTTTATTGATATTTATAGAAAAAAAACTAAAAAAATTGAAAACCGACAATGTCCGTAAACCGCTCAAAAAGAGTCAAAATATTTATGGTGTATAGAAAATGCTAATATAAACATTCAGTCAAAATTTCATGTCTCTACGGTCATTTGTTTTAGAGTTACACAAAACTACTGGGAAATTTTTACTTTTGACCCCCCAAAGTACCAACTAGATTCACTTTCCTATCAGAAAAGTTACTGTTGAAGAAAATCCAAGCACTTTTACTGTCCTAAAAGGTGATGACAGACACAAAAATTTAAAATTAAAAAAAAAATTTAAAAAAAAAACACACATCATTGTAAAATCAATACATTTATCGCTTCGCTCAGAATCTAATATATCAGAAAACGTAATGGTATGAAAACTATTAATGAATAATAATATTTTTTAGCTAAATACTTAATAATTTTAAATGTATGCATATTTTCAGGAAGCGATTTTACACCATTCCGAGGTAACCACAGTAGATGAAAAATAAATAATGTACCTGTAATTTTAATTCAATTTAAATTTTTAAATTTTTGTTTATAATAATTAATAATATAATATGAAAACTTTTTTTATACTTTTTATTTACACTTTTTTAATGAAAGAAATATTAATTTCAAAAAAAAAAACCTATTATATATAAAAATAAATTATATCGATATCGTTTGTTTTTCAATATCGCGATATGATATCGATATCAATGGACCGATATTGATAACGGAAAATATATTGTTGTGCATCACTACTATTAACGTTACAATAAATTCTATTTTTATTCAAATTAAAAAAAGGGGGACAAGTGGGTATCTCTCTGCTATTCCTATATAGTTGTTTTCGAACATACATTGTCGTAACTTTCCGGTAAAATTTTTTTCTTTGTCAAAAGTAAAGCAATTTGTGGGGAATATTCTATTAAAATGTCAAATATTAGATATGAAAATAAAAACTTTTATGAATTTTTCGTGGCTAAAAATTGCTTTTAATTGTTTAGTTATAATTCTTTATTTATGAAAATGTTATTAAAAACACAGATAGTTATGATACATTATTTTAATTGTTGTTAAAATGTAAGATAACATACAATATTATAAACAATTAAAAAAAATTACAATTATGAATAGTTATCATTGATTGAAAAAATGAGTAAATTGCGCCATATGGCTGCATCATAGTCACGCAAAAAGTTCAAGTAGGTACTCAAACAAGTTCTTACCAAAAAACAAAATTGTATGTGTTAGTTTTTAATTACTATAGTAAGTAGTAATATATAATTTGAAATTTAAATCTATACAAAATCACTATAATATGACTATATAAGTATGGAGAAGTAAATATTACGTTAATATTTTGTTTTTAACAATATTAAATTTGTAAAATAATATTTTTTAGAGTATGATATACATGGAGAAAAAATATATTTATCGAAAATTGACTATGGCAAGTATAATATACCGAGAACACATTAATTATTCAATTTAAAATTTGATCTTTAAATGCTTATAAAAAAAATTGTGCCCATGTCTTTTTAATATTTTTCAACTGCTATTGTAACAAGAAATCAGGAGCCTTGTATTAAATTTTTACACTTTTTGGCCCAACAGTTAAAACTTTATTGATAGGTATTCACAGAAAAAAAAAATTTTAATATGAAATTGTCCGTAAACAGCTCAAAACAAATCAAAATATTTTAAAAATTTTATAAAGTATAAGAATTGATAAAATAAACATCCAGTAAAATTTTCATGTATGTACAGCTATTCGTTTTTGAAACCGACAAAATAAAAAAATCGTTACATGAGGAATCGAGTGAATATCCAATGTTGTAAAAATTTAAATTTCAAACGCTCATAAAAATTTAATTTTACTTTCTTATAGACATTTTTTTTTTGATAAAGGTAGATAATCTTATAAGGAATCTTGTATTACATTTTAATGTCTATGGTTATTAGTGAATTAAGTAATTTTTATAAAACCTATGTACGCCGTGGCAGTACCGGATCTACAAATTATGTAACCCGGGGCACAACATAATATGAGCGCCTCCATGATATATATAAATTTGAGCCCCTCTATTATTAGCACCCGGGGCATGGGCATGGCCCCTTAAATCCGGTACTGCGCCGTAAAATTTTGTTTCAAAAGTTGAACATTTTATACATTTTTAACTACTAAATAATCATTAAATTTTAAATTTGATAAATTTTGTCAAAATTCGAACTTCAAATGCTTATAAAAAAAAATCGTGAATATTTTTTTTAAATATTTTTCGACTGCTATTATAACACTATATAAGGACCCTTTTTATCAATTTTCAATTTTTTTACCCAACAAATAAAATGTTATTGACATCCATAGAAAAAATAACTAAAAAAATTGAAAACTGAAAATATCCGTTGACAGTTCAAAACAAATCAAACATTTTATCGTGTATAGAAAATTCTAATATTAACAACCAGTGAAAATTGCATGTATACGGTTATTTATTTTTGAGTTACACCAAAAACCAAAATCGATTTTCTTAAATTTTATGTTGTTTTCGCGGCGCTTTTGGAAACAATTGGGAGTTTTAAATTTTGACATCCCGAGTGCAACAACTATAATATAGTATATATTATTCACTTTCTCATCAAACAAGGATCTGTTGATGAAAATTGAAACAGTTTTACTGCTCTAAACGGCAATGACAGACACATAAATAACAAAAACATAAAAAAAAACACACATCATTGTATAATCATACATTCATCGCTCCGCTCAGAATTGAATAACATACAAATAATATGTAATAAACTAGAGTAATACAAGTGTTATTTATATTTTATTAGGGAAAGATAAAATCAAAAATGCCATCAAATCAAATAATTTAAGTAAGATCATTTTTATAGATTTAATAATGTACATAGGTACCTAACTTTATTAATTAATACAATGAAAATTAATTATGTTTCACTAATAAATATTAATAAAGTTAACAATCTGTAAAAAATAAAAATAGTTAATTAAATAATTTTAATGCACGTCTTTTCAATGGTTTCACTCAAAATCTGTCGATAATCAACTAACCAAAGTGCACAGTAAAAGGATAATCTATTGTACATTAACATAGAAGTATTCCCTGTTATACGTCATCTAACAGTACAAACTCCAGAGATAAGTATGTATGGCCGTAATAGATTTAATCTATGGTTGTACCTTATACATCAGGGATGGGCAACTCAATGCTACTAGATGGACAATTTTGAATGTGCAAAAATTCAGTGGGCCAGAGAACATAGGAAGCAAAAAAAAAAAACGTGAAAAAAAATGTTAACTATACCTTTATAGGTTAGGTTTAATTTTAATAAAATATTATTTACATTTAATAGTTTAATACTAGATAAAAATTTATATCTACGTTTGCGGTTAACATTATATCGATTTTAATAATTTTGTAAATATAATAAAATAAAATACAGAAAAATCTTAACATTTTATATTTGTATAAACTAAATTCAAATTTAGCACGGGCCAGTGAAAAATGGTACGCGGGCCATCAGTTGCCCATCTCTGTTATACATGATAATATAATAACATTATTTTGTATCAATCTAACAATATGGTCATCACTCATCACCAAATCGTAATTTAAACAATAATTATTATATTTGTACGGCGATGACATCATGTAATACGTTAGGTATTCTACCAATTTAAGAAAAAAAAATGTTAAAATATTATTTAGTAACCATATTTCTATTTCTATTATTTTTGAATGATTAATAAACATCATTGCTATAATTATGATTTTATAGAAGTCCGTTTTTGAAATCTTTCATTATATTATGTCCATAAAATAATGACAAGTTTGTAAACAGTTCTAGAAATTAGTTTTAACATGTTGTAGAGGACAACATTTAAAATATATTATAATTATAATTATCACTAGGTATCTTATTTTATTTTGTAGGTATGCAAACACCTTTAACAATTGACAGTAAGTTTGTGGAATGAGGTTATAAATTATAATACCTATAGTTATATTATTATAAAAACTAATCTTTCTAAACGTATAGTTCGTGCAAGCGCCCTACATTAAAAAACTAACATATGTATTTTTTTGTTAAAGTAGCGAAAAAAAGCTGGCCAGGTAATTTTTTTTTTGATATTTCTCCTGGGGTTTGAATTTAAAAAAAACTGGTAATTAAGTGACGATCTGCTGTACATTAGGTGTCAATAGAGTCACTATAATGGATATGTTAAAAATGAATTCAATGATATAATACCACGAAAATGGTCTGCCAGCTTATAATATTAGTATATCACTGGGTAATTATATTTTATGATATTATTGTGATAAAAGCAGTGACTGGAACTGAACCTAAATAAACTGGTTCTGGAACCGGAATAGAAAACTTTTTTTTAACAAATAAAGTACCGGAACCGAACAGGAATTTTTAAATTAAATAGCTTTTTTTAGGTTCAAAAATAAACCTTCTTACGTACCAACTAGATTCACTTTCCTATCAGAAATGATGACGTTTAAGAAATCAAAGAATTTTAACTGTCCTAAAAGATGATAACAGACACAAAAAAAACCTCCGCTAAGAATCTTAAATATTATATTAGGCTATCGAACGATTGAGAACATTATACCTTTTGGGCCGAACGATTGAGAACACTTAAAAATAACAAAGAACTTACAGCTGACCCAAAAAAGAATACGATTGAGAACGAATTTACATGCAAAGTTACCATATCGTTTATTTGGCTATTGAAAGATTCATGCCCGTATGCATAAAATAAATGTTCTTGAAAAAAGTCATCAATTAATAATTGTTAAAACGATTAAAATATTCATACTATTTTTTTTTCTATTGCTATAGGGCATAGTCATATTATTCTTAGTACCTTGACTCTAACTATCGTAGCTATTTTCAATATTGTTTCCGCTTGAGTTTCAGTTAGAATTTCAATAAAATTAAATATCTATTATTTAATTTGTATATTATTAGAACAAAATTATGATCTCATTTTTATTTACGTAATATACAAAAACAAACCTGTCAAACCATAGAAAGGGCACCCATCAATCAGAACCCAAGGGAGTGACAATATCATAAAAAAATAACTAAGAACCAACCAAATTGATTTTATTAAATAACAGAAAAATAAAATGATAAATTATTGATAACAAATAATGAAAAAAAAAAAATAATAAATGGAATAGGTAGTAGTACTGTAGTAACACTAGGGTGGGTCGGTGAAAGTTGATAAATTTGCTTTTAAAAATGTATTAAGATCTATCTGTATAGTAGTGCTTCTCTATAACATTAAGAAATATATTGGTGATAAGGTTTAAATAATATAAACCAAAATCATTGTCTAATAATAAGTTTATTTATTACATTGTAATTCAAATGTGAAGGCCTTAAACAAAAGTCTCTAGTTCTCAAAAATACTATGTTAAAAATGTATTAACCCACTTATTTTTGACTAAACAGTTATTTTAATAAAAATTATTTGAGATTTATCTATATTTTTTGAATGACAGCATAGAGTTTTAATTTCATATTCCAAAGCAAATATTTTAATATATAGCTAATATTTTAATAAGTATTTTGATTTATAAAAATCGAATTTAGGGCGAGTAGTTTATGAGTTATAAGCATTTAAAGTTTAGATGGGCGGAGTTGAGTGGTATGGAGTTACCCCGCAAAATATTTATCCACTACTGCGCTTGTCTAAACTTTAAATACTTACAACTCATAAACCACTTGTCCTAAATTTGATTTTTATGTATCAAAATACTTAGAAAAATATTCTGCTTTGGAAATTAAAACTCTATGCTGTCATTCAAAAAAGTAAAAAACTTAAAAAATTATAAAGGTAAAAGATATCTAAAAATATAATTTTTTATAAAAACGTTGTTTTTTTAACAACTTGAAACTATGTTCAAAAATATTTTAAAAAACATTAATACTTTTTGAGATAATGAGTGTTTTACGCTTAATGAATAAGCTTATTATTTTAAAAACAAAATATAAACCAATAAATAACAATTTCCCCAATATGTTTATATTAACAACATTATTAATATAATTAATATATATAAATACAGTGGACTGCTCAGTTTGTGAGTTGCCTTACGACACAGTTTACCGTTCAACACATTCGTACATAGCTTATAAAAATAAAACAAAATACATGTAAATATAAATAAAATAAAATAAAATAGGTGTAATTAAATAGTAGGTAAGTAGATAGATACCAAAATAAAATGTCAACCAACTAGTTGTAGAAGGATAATTATTATTACTATTATTATAACTATCCATCTTCTCATAGTACCTACGAAATTATTTTTATTTAAAAATTCTTTGTTGTAGACATTGCAAGAAAATACTACAATAATCAAATGGCCACTTTAAATAAAAAGAAGAAATGTACGTATTTTTTTGCAAAATAATTAAAAATTATATTTATTAATTTTCAGTTAAATAATGACATAACTATACAATTTGTTACACTATATTTATGTTATTCTAAAATACTTATAAAACTGGTATTGCACTAATGTTCTAGTTGTCTTATGTTATTCCAATTATTGGGTAATAAATTATTGATTTCCCATTTTTGAACCCCAATGTATGAAATAGATCAAATTTGATAGCAGAAATGACCTTCGACATTGAACATTGTAGCAAAAAATGCCTGCTCTAAAAAGTATTGTCGGAGAAAATCGTCACACCATTCTTCGACTCAACATTTTAAACACTTCAAAAACTTCGAAGTTCGAATTCAATGATAATCATTAGTTAATAATTATTATGCATGGCAGTAGATTAATTTGAATTTTTATTAAAAAGTTTTCAGCTCCCTAGGTTAATCTACTAGTTTTATATTTTATAAGTTATTATCAATTCATTTTTTGAAATTTCAAAAGGTCGAATAAAGTTCAAATATGATTCAAGTTTGAGTTCAAATAGTTCGTGAACATTTAAATTTTACCCATCTTCAGTGAAATTATAATGTTTAATTATAGTCTGGCTCGGAGGTGCTACAATTATATAATATCCGAAAATTGTGTGTTAATTATGCCATTTAGGGTCCCCTTATAAATGGTTTATACTCCACACCTGTATGGGTAGTGTAACATGGGACAAAAGGTAATTTTTTTAAATCCCACCGTACACATTAACGTGCATAAAAGTATCTCTGACTGGTTTTAGTTTATTACTCTATTTTCTTTACATATACATAATTTAAAAGTGCATGCACAGAACTAAGCGTCCAGTTATATTTTAGAAAAGAACCGACAAAATTCATAGAATATAGGGTAAAGCCCGTGTTCATTAAAACTGCATAGTTTGCTTTATTTAATTTATTAATGATAATTGACCAATATGATTAATGTTTATACCTAGCTGAATTGTTTTTAACTACAAAAAAATGGTGCGAAAAAAAGAAGGCTGAAGCAAAGGCTGCAGAAGAGAAGATGGCTGCAGAAAATGTTTAAGTAAACGTTGGTCATGTTCATCTACATCGCCAAGTTACCTGATCTACCTAGCTACGCTATGTAGTAATTTTGCATAAATATTGATGACCTTTCATTGTATTTTTAAAATATTTAATATTTAAAAAAAAACTTCCTTTTGCTATAATATATTATTATGATTCAGATGTTTACATTTAGCATTACAATATTATTAAGGATACCTTAGATTTTTGACCAAGACTCATTAGCTGACCGTAGACTGATGTTAAGCAATACTTTTCTTAGCGATCCGTTATCTAATCCTATAAAAACTCCTCTTATCCGTTATAAACTTTAAATTTCCACAATAGTCTATCCGTACAGCTATGTAGCTCTCATATTCTCCATTCCCAAAATTAAAATAAATTATATATAAAAAAAACAAGCAACTAAGGCGCTTATTAATGTCTATATTGTCAATAAAAATCTCGGTTTCATTTAAAATTATTTTTCTTTTTGTTTAAATTTCTAAAAAATGTTGTATGTTATTTAACATTATTATTACTTTTATTATTATGTCTACAACTCGCGGTATTATACTATTACTCAAATATCAAATAGGTACCTAGGTACCTACTTTATATTCAAAGAGCACTGGCAAATTATTTGTAATAAATAAACGTACCTATTATAAATTATAAGAATAGCACGATTCTAGATAGAATTCTAAAAATAATTATATATTTAACAACATATTTTATATTGTTTGTACTACGATTTTAATTAACGAGTACAATAAATTACAGTTGTCTAGATATTTGACTATTACTGTTTATTGTGATTCATGAATTGTGAATAAAATCGTTTATAAGTAAAACTTCTTTCTTGAGGCGTGGGTGGAAAAAAAATTGTAACGAAAAATGAAACGACACGTTTGTTTATTTATTTATTTTGCAAGTCAAGCACGGTTGTGGCATTTCTCACTCTGACCCTAATTTACTTATAATATCACGGCCCCCAATGCTTATGAAAGATGTTATACTTCCCCAGATTGTAATGGTGGGCTCACACACTCACGTTTTTTTTTCTGTCTTTGTTTCAAAATTACGATATTACCAAATTATTGTTGTATTTTACATAATATAGTATAAACCAGCGTTTCCCAATCCATGTGTCGTGACTCGCGAGTCGCGGTATTATACTACGGTAAAATGATAAATACTCAAGTTATATTTTATTTGATATATCTATGTATAAGAATAATGCAAAGTCTAACTACTATTGTAGAATGTATGCCATCAATTTTACATTGGATACCTATATCAATATATTTGTATTTACTTTAATAATATTTTATTAAAACTATGGAAAATATGTTATCTTATAACATACATATAAACAAGTCAGCAAATTCAGGTCGATTCATAATAAAATCGGTATTTAATGTTATAAAAACATTATTATTATAATATACCCACCGCGTTTGCGTCCATCAGCTCTCAGCCTGGTATTTTAATGACATATTATTTTCAATAATCCTATTTATTTTAAGATCATAACACAGATCTGTATTGCTTAAATATTGTTTTATATTAGTATTAAATTCTAAATTATTTTATTTAGCCTGTTATTTGACTACATGAAGCTTAGTTAATTAGTATTTATTATAGATAATGGAACGGAACGCTTCGTGTGCAAGTCCGACTCACACTTGTCTGGTTTTTATTATTATTATTATTATTATGCGTCGGAACCAGTGAGCAACAATTTTACATATACATTTTTTCAAAATGTGTTCCTATTTGTCCAAACTGACTTTATAACATCTAAAACTGATAAAATATTTTCTTATTTTTCTAATATTCTCAAATAAGCAATAACGACAAAATATGCAAAAATATACAAAGTTCAATTTTCAATGTACCGGAACTTTGTTACATTACCGAACACCTGTTTTTTTTTTTTTTTTAGACTTATGTAGTTAATTATACTGAAAACGTTGGGGAAGTCAGAATTCGGCGGTCGGCCTTAGTTTCGAAGTTATGTTTTAATGAAGTTCGCTATCTTACGATTTTTGCACATTCGCGCGTCACTAGTTTACTGCACCTATTTCGAATATTGATTTTTTTTTTTGAAACCTATGTACTTCAACGAGTTAAGAATGACGGTGCAATCAAAGTTATATAGCCAGACTTTGTTTTGAAGTTATATGCTAAGGCAGTTTCCAATTTTGAGTTTTTACGCATATGTTCAACGCTCTAGAAGCTCTCTACGCCTATCGGCTCCGGTCACCAAACTCGAGGTCCTGCGGACCTCTTACTGGATGGGGCAGACGGATGAACGTAAAAAATAATATCGTAAAATAGCAAACTTCATTAAGCCATAACTTCGAAACTAAGTCCAACCGCCAAATTCTGACTTCACTATCGTTCTCAGTATAGTTAACTACATATGTCTGAAAAAAAATTGCAAAAAAAAAGGGTGTCCGGTAAAGTAACAAAATACCTCAAATTTAAATCAGAAAAACAAATATTATCGATACCTAACTTAAATTAAAATTAAAATAAAGCCTTAGTTACTAGCTAGTGAGAAGAAACATATTTTGAATAAATTCAAATTAATAAATACAATTATTCATCACTCACATTGTTCTCGCCTTTCTAGACAAATATGAAAAAACTAGAATCTGAGGGCCCTTGTCATTTATAACTTATAATTTGTAGATAATATTATATGCATTTAAATAATATAATAAATAATACTATATTAAAAGTAACAATACATACAGTTAAATAAAAACAACAAAATTCATGACATACTTATTTCATTTTAATAATAGTACCTACCTATACACATATACTTAGGGCATGGAAACTTGATGATTTTTACGGTTTTGGTTTTTATAAAAAAAACATTTATATTTCAGTTTCTTTTCAGTTCCTAAAACTGAAAATTTAATTTCCTGTTTTGTTGTATACTTAAGTAAAAAAAGGTTGGTTCGAAAAAATCCAAGGTTATACAATATTTTTTAAATATTTAAAAAACCCTATTTTTATAACTTGTATTTCTGATAGAATGTTGTAAGTACATTAATTTAAATCAATTACCGAATTGTAAAAGAACAAAAAAGTTTAAATTATGAGGTAAAGAATATAAAGATCTTTGGAATATTAAATTAAACATGTATGTTGTCTTTCTAAACAATAAAAACTTAAAAATAAATTAGGGTTTTCTGAAATAAAGAGTGTTGTGCGTCAAATAGATCAATATAGTGACAGTGATGCAATTATAGGTATAATTTTTCAAATCATTGGGGCACTACGCAGTGATGAATCGCTAAAATAACATCAACATTACACATTGCCAATATTTAGTTTATACCTATATTATTAATTATTATATTCTGATATTCACAATCCGATATAAGAAAAAAATGTAAACATATCTTATTTTTAATTATTGTATTATAATATAATATTCTAGTGATAAACATTGTTATCACATATACATAGTGATAACAGTGATAACACTTCGCTCTTACCGGTTTTTTTTATTTTTTCATTTGTAAGTACCTCTTTTTCTTTGCGGTCGCTTTTATTCGTTTCGTCTTTGTGCCTTTTCCGCCTACACATGTTTTCAAGCTTCATCTCGACAGATTAACTAGAAGAAGTATAGTGCAAAAGAAACTGCATCTGCCAGCTTGTGTACATCAGGTACGTTCTTATCACTTGGAACCCCAAACTTGTCAATTACCACCTTATCAACAAACCAGTCAGCTGTTTTTCGGTGACTTTAACGCTGGGCTTTTTCATTGTCCACCTGTGTTTCAACTCCGATTTAGCTTGCATGCTGTACTACATTACTGTACTTTGTATTGCATGCTCTTGTCTTAAGGAGTTATTTTTAAGTATTTTTATATATTTCTTTTTTCAATACTCTTGCATCAAATTATGCCTTCAACACCCTCTTCCGTGGCTTCAAATTCTCGTGCACAGGCTCAGAAACCTCCTACTACCTCTGACATTTTGAAGGCAATCGAATCGCTCTCTACTTCGCAATCGTCGCAGTTTAGTGAACTTAAAAGTAGCATTTCGACACTCACTTCCCAAGTAGCAGATCTGGTTACTGAAAATGCTTCTTTCCGGGCTGAAATTGGTGTGCTCCGTTCAAGAATTGATGTTTTGGAATCACGTCCGGTCCCCTCTATTGATTCGTCTTCATTGATTTTTTGTGAATCTACTGAACGAAGCAAAATTGAATTTAATGCAATTGCATATGGAGTGCCTGAGTCCGCTGCCAACACCGCTGCTTTAAGAGTTAATGATGATCTACGTACACTTAGCAATCTTCTTGAACAAATAACTATACCTATACCCACCAATCTTAAGCTAATACGCCTAGGCAATAGTAATGCGAAGAAACCGAGACCTTTGAAGGTAATTTGCCAATCCAAGGCCGATGCTTCTCAACTTATTTTAAATTTTAATTCACAAACGCGGAATGGATTATTACCAGAACCTGGTTTTCGCATTGTTCAGGACAAAACCACGCTTGAACGGGAACTTTTGCGTAAAGCTCATTCCGATCTGCAACGTAAAATCGAAAGTGGCTCTTCAGATTTTACTATTTCATATGTCAATGGTGTACCTTCAGTGATTAAAGCCGGTCCAAAAAACATGAACCCCAGAGGAGGAAGCAATCATCAACCGAGTTCCACTCAGCATTTGCATTAGTTCCTGATTTCAACTCTGGTATGCATGTTTATTGTAAAAATAATATTTTTTGTACCATTTGCCGTTTTTCTCATTCTACCTTTAACTCATTTTTATCTAAATTTAATAATATTAAAACTAACTTTTCTTCTATACCCTACCCTAAGTTTTAATAATTTTAATGTTATGCCTAATATTGATCATTGTTTTAAAATATACTACCGAAATGTACGTGGCCTTCGTAGTAAATTGTTTAATCTCCGAACTAATTTTATTTTATTATCTTATGATGCTTATATTCTCACGGAGACTTGGCTTTCGGATGACATCTCTAATTCTATAATGCTTTAGTCCGGTCGGTCATTGAATATGGGTCTATTGTTTGGTCACCATATACCACAGTTGACATTTGTCGGATTGATCGTGTACAAAACAGTTTTATGCGTTTCGCCGGTTATTGCCTCAACATTCCTCATCCACCACATGATTATGGGCCATTGCCAAGCTCTGAGACTAGTTCCCCTTTCTGTAAGACGTGATAATTTTGATATCACTTTTATTCAACGTCTGATAGAAGGACAAGTTGATGCCCCAAGACTACTTGGAGAACTTAGCTTTCGTATTCCTAGTAACACTAGGCTTCAATGTAATTTTTATATACCCACCAATAAATCAAACTTCTCCAGGAATGCCCCACTTACAAGAATGATGCATAATGCAAATAATCATATAGACTATTAAGCCATATGTAGTACGAAGGCTCACATTTTTTTTTTACTTAACTTAACCACATTGTTTTTTTTGTTTTAATTACTTACTAATTCTTTTTCTTCTCTCTATTATTAAGTTAGTATAAGTTATGCATCTTATATATACAGGGTGTAACAGATAGAACTGACTTTTGGAATAACTTTTCTTCCAATCAATATTTTTTAATTTTTTTTTTATTTATCATTTATAAACCCTAGCGCTACATGTACAATAATTTTACTTTTATCTTTAATTTAAGTACTGAGAATAAAAAAAAAATTAAATTTGATTTAATTTGTTTTAAAAATTTTCAAAATAGCCATTTTGTAAAACTAATTATTAGAAAAATGTTGATATTCAAATTGTTATTATTGAATAATCCATAAATGAGATATAAGTCCTCAAAGTTTTATTATTTTTTGGAGGTGCTATATTTTTTGTTTGTAAAGACCAGTAGTTCAAAACTCTGTACATATTTGACTCAGTGTAACGATAACGATGTACCATAGTGGCCACAGCCCACAATTATTACTGACAGATAGGTTATTTATTGTCAATATTATCACACTCATAATAATAATTGAAACACAATTAATTATAACAGATAAGCAAGGACATAGATTACATACATTTCAATTGATAAGTAAAAATTATGCAGTATCTTAATTCGATATCATACAATCACAGTATGCCACAGAAGAAAATATCATATTATAAATATATAATTTTATTATTGTAGTGTACGCACACTGTTGAACTAAGTTAACCTTAAACGTATTTTAAATTTTGATGATATGATTATTGAATATTGATTAATATTAATGTTGTTTTCTGTTGACTAACTACTTTACTAGTATAATGTCATAATGGTAAACAAAATAAATTATGAATGTTAATTAAAACAAGTATCTACCTACTCAGGTACTTCAATTTTAAATAATAATACTTCACAATGTGCTTTTTTATAATACTTTAATTTGCAATGTAAAAATAATTCAATTCAAAATAGGTGTTTTATTACCTAAAACTAATATAATGCATGATAATTGGATACCAACTTGGAAACTTCATTTTCAAATTGTTTGGTAAGTTTTTCTTCTAATTAAACAGTTAAAAATCTATAGAAGTTTTTAAATTTTATCTAAGAAATTATTTTTTAATGTTTTTACTTTTTTTATTTTAGTCAAACATGTTATTCTGCATAGTTTACAATTTTTATTTAAACATTGTATACAAATGGACCACTTACATTGTCTCATAGGATATCATATTATAATAAAACAATACAATACTATACAAATACCAAGTCAAAACTTTTAAATTCATCTGCAAATTCTTTATTTGGCGACTATTTAATTTGTATATTTAATTGGTAAGTTCTCCTAACATTTTTTTTTTTTTTTACTAAATAATACTTATTAATAACTTTGTGTAAAACAATTTGACTTTGATTTCAGTAAAAATTAGTAATTCATAATAAATTACACTGAACTATGAGCAACTATATCTATGACTAGACAATACAATTTGATTTGACTAGCAAATGTTTCATAACTGTACCAGTACACTGATATTTGATATTTATGTAAATTATTATGGAATCAAATATATTTCTGTAATATAATATAGTCTCTGAACAAACTACTCAATTAATTGTGTTTGTATGAATATTTTGAATTATTAAATAAATACATTTTTTTAAATTATTTTATTTTATTTCCAGATTGTAAAGTTAATTATTACAAAGAGGGAAATATTAAGTCAGCCTACTTAAAGGTTATGTTATTAAATTGTAATACAATTCCTCATAAGTAGCATTATGAGGTTGTTAAAATAGAAAATTTTACATTTTAAAAAAAAATTAATCAGACATTTCCAATTTTTAATTAACTTATTTTCAAAAAATGTAAGATGAAAAATTAACTATGTTTATACTAATTGTATTTGTTGTATTTGAAGTCCGTAGCCCTTAAATAAGTTTAAATGTAGAGTAGTTAATATATTATGTACATTTAATTTTTATAATTTTATCAAGTGTAGTGTGTGTGTCAAGTGTTAATATTTTTTGTTGGTTTATGACCTTACCCAAATTCTGCAAAAACTTGCATTACGGAAATTAGGCCATACTCCAGTAGAATTATTGATAACTAATGCACTTATTATTTTTGATAATTTAATATTAAATTAGTGTCCATTATGTAGCTTATTCACACACAAGATAGTTTTTACATTAAATGCATATTATGTGTATTAGGTTTTAACAAGGCCGTAACTGGCAAAAAATTTCAGGGGGGGGTCCAACATTATTTTAAATATAGATACTAAACACTTCATTTTTACGTTAAAAATATAAAATTGTATTATAATCATTATTAAAAACATATTAGGTCATTATTATAATATTCAATTTACATAAACATAATAGTTGATTGTTTATATACATATATAGACTATTTAACTATTATTCACATTACAAAAGCACAAATCAAAAAAAGATAAAATATAAAATACAATTTTTTCAATATTAAATTTTCAAAATAATTATTAATTTATAGTCTATAAGCATGCAATATGTCGACTATTTTATTATAAAATAAACTATTTTACTAATATAAAATTTTTATATTAGTAAAATAGCTCTATCTTTTTGAAGTGCAAATTTATTCAGGACGTCTTCGGGATCCACTTTAATATTTCTATGAACACTTAATAATGCTAGGCCATTTAAACGGTTTTGTCCAATAGCGTTTCGCAAAAATGTTTTCGTCCGTTTCAGCGTTGAGAACGTTCTCTCGGGTGTTGCAGTTGAAACTGGTAATGCAGCTAAAACTTTTAATAAAAAGTATATACACGGAAACAAATCAGAATTACAATTGTTTAATGCTTCAACGGCTGTACTAGGACGATCGTCCTGAGAATGTGAGATCCATTTCCTATTCCATAGTTTAATTTCTGTTTGTAATAAATCCATATCTATAATATAGTCAGAATATAAATTAAAATCTGAGGCTGATATTGCAGCTTTATAACACATTTTTGGTATTAATAAATATAAAGAAGACAAAACTGTTTTGTGTTTTGAAAATCTATCTTTTAGTTGTTGAATAAAATCGTCATAAAAAGGAATAGCAATAGCTATACGGAAATATTCTTCTGGAGAGTTAACATTAACGTTATTTCTATTTTTATTATTTAATACAATTTATAGTTTATAAGCTATATTCACCGCTAAAATTTTTCTACTTTTAAAAATCCGGACCCCCCCCCCTCAGTTACGGCCTTGGGTTTTAATACAATAGCAATTATTCATTACAAGCATACATTTCTTAAAAAATTATTTTTATTTCATATTTTTAGTATTAATTATTATAATCACATTCTGTTTTGGAATATAAAATTCTTATGGATAAAAAATATTTAAAAACATATTTTAATAAAAATGTTGTTTTGTAAACGAAATGAAATAAATGTATGGCTGCTCTATTCTAAATACTGTTATGTAAAAAAATGTTATTAATTTCTAGCTTCTCCCCTACAAACGGCCTTGTGTGTGATTTGACCTATAACTACTCTTAGAATTATGTTGGGTTATGGACTTTTAGACAAATGAATAAAATTATTTTATAACTTTTATTAAAATTTTAAACATTTATTCATAATTTTCAAAATGTCCTCCATTTCTCGCTACACATTTCTCATGCCTCGTCATAATGGAATTAGTTAGCAGTACCATATTCGCTATAAGCTCTAATCGCCTCTCTGGGTCAGAAGGTTTTAAACCTTGTACATAGTGTATTTTATACGGGTGATACAAATTGGTCTTTAAAATACGGTGTACAGAGGTATGGCTTATGTTTGTTTGCCTGGATATTGACCTTGTAGAAGCATGCGGATCAACACTAAACGCAGCCAAGATACTAACCGAATGTCGCTCATCAGATGTGACATTATTTTTTGATTTATGAAGACCATTCGGAAAGCTACCTAGAGTTAAAAATAAGAGAATTTTATTTTTTTTTAATGTTGATTGTGATTGTGTATGTACTATTGACTTATAATTTTGACAAATATATTTTTTAATTTTAAGTGTTATATTTTATATATTTATGTTGCCAACGTCCAACGCTTAATAAGTTAGTGATGGCAACTTGTTATCAATTACGGCAACTGTTACAAACTGTTCTCAAAAAATAACAGTTAAAATCATAAATATTTATGGTGAAAATAACAGTTACCTACAGTTGCAAACGCTACAATGTACCTATAAGACCACACGCAGCTCGGCATGTGTCCGGTACGTGATGGGCAGCATTAATTATTATATAAAGGACAATGTAATAGGTACAAGGAAAGTATGATATAATTTGTTACATAAAAGCAAGGCTACACGTAGCAAGGATGTACGTGTAGGTACTCATTTTCCTTGTATCAATGCACCTATATAAGAGGGACCCTAACGAAAGGCTCATCACTCTATAGTTGGCAGGCTACTAGTTGACGGTATCTATGCTGATTATTTATGTCTTAAATTGTACAAGTTCAATAATTTGAAACTATTCATAATTGATTTGTGTTTTATATTTAATAAACTTATATTATAATCACTTCGAATAAGAGTTATTTGTTCGACTTTGAAGCTTATCAACAGTGTCGGAAACAGCCACTAACATTCTGGCCGGCTCGCCGCCTGCCGACTTACTGGCCGAGGAACGCAGTGCCTCGTTCAGCCAGAAGAGGTCTGGTGTACGCAGCGAGCACTCTCCCCGTGCCACCACAATGGTTAGGTTAGGTTAGGTTAGGTAAGTCGAGACGTGTCTGCCGTTCAGTCGAGACGTGTCTGCCGTTCAGTCGAGACGTGTCTGCCGTTAGTCGAGACGTGTCTGCCGTTCAGTCGAGACGTGTCTGCCGTTCAGTCGAGACGTGTCTGCCGTTCGAGTCGAGACGTGTCTGCCGTTCAGTGAGGACGTACTCCGCAGCAGGTCGCTCCGTTATCGCAGCTTACCCTCTCCGCGTACGCTTCACGTATCCTACACGCACTAGTCACGTGTCTACAGAGGCAGCTCCGCCACCGGAAGCCTACAGCAGCCACGCGCACGCCTCGTAGCGCCCGCTACCGCTCGCGTTTTTCCGCGGCACCCCGTTTTGTTGGTTTTCCTCGGATATCTCGGCCGGAAGTGGTCTGAGAGCTTCGGGAAAAAAGTTTTGCCCCCTTGACGATTCCCTAGCAGCTCTAGAGGACGCCGACCAGGCCCCGCAAACCCGGACCCCCTATCCCCCCCAGGGGCTGAGATAGAGGCGTTCCAAAACCGCGGTCTCCGGACTCGACGCAAGCGCCGTTAGCGGAACCCCGCTTTTTCTCAGTTTTTGCTCGATATCTCGGCCGGAAGTGGTCTGAGAGCTTCGGGAAAAAAGTTTTGCCCCTTCGACGATGTCCTAGCAGTTCTAGACGACGCCGACCAGACCCCGTAAACCTGGACCCCCTATCCCCCCCAGGGGCGGAGATAGAGGTACCCCAAAATCGTGGTCTCTGGACTTCGTAGAAAACAAAGGAGCGAAGTCGTTTCCTTCACAAGGCGCCCGGGGCCCGGCCCCAGGTGACATGCCGAACCCCCCAACCATCATGGAGATAGACCTGACCGACCCGACCCCGTCATCGGGGCCCAGCCGCTCGACCTTGAGCGCTTCGGAAGCATTCGACTTGGTCACCAATGCTCTGATCGAACCGACGACTAAAAAACAAAAGGTGGCGGACGACCGCCAGACCAGCCACGCATCGGTGCAGACACCCTGTAGCAGCGACTGGAGTGTCAGGCTGAGGGAGAAGTTGAACAAGGCTAGGTCCACCCTGAAGGCAGTCGCCGCTGACACAAAGAAACTAATGCAGAGGACCTCGGACCCAGATCTGCGCAACCACATCGAAAAAATCCTGAACCGCACCAGCGACGCCTACAGCACGGTCGACTCTCTGCTGGAGAAGAACGGCGACGTTGCGGACCTGCCCGGACCAACCACCGGAAAGTCCACGTCGGACGCCTCCACTGACATGGAGCTTACCCCAGCGCACTGGGACAGCCTGGCAAGGAGAACAGCTGCGGCCAACCGTCAAAAGCGTCCACCGAAACCATCCGCCCACCTTCCCCCCCAAGACACCGAGGCCGACATCGGCATGGAGACCGAGGCTGAAGACTGGTCCAGGGTCGTTGGAAGGCGTTCAAGAAGACCGAAAACAACGACGGCTGCGGCCAACCGTCCTCCGGCCGCACCACCACAGCCGTCGGGGTTTTCGAAGAAGGCCCCAGCCATCCTCGTCAGAAACGCCGAGGGTAAGAGTTTCCGCGACACGGTGCTGGCGGTCCGCAACTGTGGACTATCTAGGGAGGAACTCGGGACCAGCATCACGATGAGGCAGACGCGAGACGGCAGCTTACTTTTGGAGCTTCCTAAGGGGGCGAGCTCCACCACCGCGGCTAGGAACGGCCATAGTGTCGGCCATGTCGGATAGGCTCGGTCAAGCCATCGGCAAGGTCCACCAGCTCGGTATACAGGTGGAGGTGGAAGTCCTGGACATCGACGCTGCGGCCACAGGCCAGGAGGTGCTGGAGGCCCTCCGCAACGCCATCCTAGGGCAGGGCGACCCGACGTCGAAGGTCGACCGTGACGCCATCAGCGACGTCCGAATATGGGGCACCCGATCCGGCCAACAGATCGCCACGGCCAAAATGCCCAAGCACCTGGCCTCCACCATCACCAGGGTCCCGATCGGGTGGACCATGTGTCGAGTGCGCCCTAGGACCCTCGCCCCGACCAGATGCTTCCGCTGCCATGCGTTCGGCCACAATACCCGGGATTGCAAGGCTGCAGACAGAACCGGGGCATGCTGGAGGTGTGGCGTTATCGGGCACGCCATGAAGGACTGCGTCGAAGCCGATGACCGCTGCGTAGCCTGCGAGTCTGCTGGACTCCCGAAGATTCCGCACAAACCGGGCTCGGGCGCCTGCAACGCGAGAAAGATGTCGGCAGGTCCCAAAGCAGGCCAATGATCAAATTCCTACAGATCAATTTAAACGTGAATTGGGCAGCGGAGCAGCTGATGGCACAAACGGCGGACGAAGAGAGAGCGGACGTGCTCCTAGTCTCCGAACCAGCGACCCACTACGGCCAGGAGGACAGGTGGTGCTTCAGCTCCGACCGTAAGGCTGCCGTGGGCATCTCCCGCCACTCCACCCTCAGTTGCAATCTCCGCGGCTCCGGGAACGGGTTCGCCTGGATGGTCCTCCAAGACGTCACCGTCTTCAGCTGCTATTTCCGCCCGGGCGCTACGATGCCGGAGTTCAACGCCGCACTGGGCGACCTTGAAGACGCCATCAGAGCCAGGGGCAACTCGTCCGTCATCGTGGCCGGGGACTTCAACGCCTGGCACACCGAGTGGGGCTCCAGAGCCAGCAACCCCAGGGGTACGGCGCTCTCCGACCTCGCCTCCAGCCTAGGGCTCCTACTGGCCAACTCGGGCACAGCCCCCACGTTCAGGCGCGGTGCAGCCACCTCGATCATCGACATCACCTTTTACAGAGGCGTAGCCCTGTCGGACTGGATGGTGTCCGAAGCCGAGTCTCTGAGCGACCACAATTACGTGCTCTTCCAATCAGCGAATCCCGACCAGGACCAAGCGTGGTTGGAGCTGCTAGTCGACACACACCGAGGCTGGACTGTGAAGAAGCTGGACGCAGACGCCCTGAGCCTCTACTTGACGTCCACGCGCCTGAGTCCTGTACCGGGGCCGACAGGCGTGGAGAAGGCCCTCGCGGCGGCGGACAAAATCGAAGACTTTCACCTCGGCGCCTGCGACGCTAGCATGCCGAAGAAGAGGCCCGGCCCCGCAGGCAGGCGTCCCATTTACTGGTGGAGCGACGAGATTGCTGAGCTACGCCGATCGGCTCTGGCACTCCGTAGACGGTACCAGGCATGCCTCAGGCGCGCCGGCCACCCGGGCGTTCACGAAGCTAGGTGCAGCTACTCCGTGGCCAAGAAAGTTCTGAGGATCGCGATCCGCACTGCCAAGTCAAAGGCCTGGGCTGATCTCTGCGCACTTGTGGACAAGGATCCTTGGGGAAGACCGTACCGGCTGGTGATGAAGAAGTTTGGCACCCGCGACCCCGCAGCAGATTCCAGGGGTAGAGAGGCCCAGATAGCGGACTCCCTGTTTCCGGCGGCTCCCGCCACGGACTGGAGCCTGGAGCCTTCGTCGGTCGTCTGTGACCTGTTCCGCATGTTCGACCCCGAAACCGGCGTACCCGAATTCGAGAGGAGCGTCCCCGAGTTCACAGCTGAGGAACTCCGAGCAGCTGCCCGCAGACTCTCGCCAGGAAAGGCTCCCGGACCATCAGGCGTTCCGAACGAGATCTTGAGGGCCCTCGTCACCACGCAGACTCATGCAGTACTTAGGATAATGAACGACTGCCTAGGCGCCCTCACATTTCCTCCACGCTGGAAAAGGGCCCGCCTCGTGCTGTTAAGGAAAGGCGCTGACAAGCCCCCGGATGCCCCATCGAGCTACAGGCCGATATGTATGCTGGACTCGACCGGAAAACTTCTAGAACGACTCCTTCTCAAACGCCTGGAGACGCACCTGGACGAGCACGGAGGCTGCAGGAGAGCGCCCAACCAGTTTGGTTTCCGCAAGGGCATCAGCACCGAGTCTGCGGTCAACAGCGTCCTGAGCATGGCAGCCCAGGCAGCCACCACCCCCCGGAAGAAGAGCCTGTGCGTCCTGGTCACCCTGGACGTGAAGAACGCCTTCAATTCCTTGAAGTGGCCAGTGATCGACGCAGCGCTCAGACGTGTGCGGACGCCTGAGTACCTGGTGGAGATGCTGAGGTCATGGCTGTCCGACAGGATGCTGTTGACCGGAGCCAAGAGGTCACCAAGGACAGTGTCGTGCGGCGTACCACAGGGATCCGTGCTCGGGCCGCCACCGAACCGGCTCCTGGGGCGCTACGACCGTCCAAAGCGTCCGTGAGAAGAGAGGAAAGAGCCCGAACAATCGAGGCATGGCAACAGAGATGGGAGACCACCAGGAAGGCGTCCTGGACCAGACGGTGCATCCCATCGGTGGGACGTTGGCTCGGAAGAACGGTCCCGCTAGTGCCTCTGACGTACCACATGTCGCAGGCACTGTCGGGACACGGCTGTTTTCAATACTATCTGCACAGGCGAGCCAGGGCCACCAGCCCCATCTGTCTCCAGTGCTTGAGCCACGAGGACACCGCAGAGCACACCCTCACCGAGTGCCCCTACTGGAGCACGTTCCGGGTCCCTCTGGCCACTCAGCTGGGGCACAGTCCTACCGTGGCCGACATCGGCGACATCGTGTGCGGCCCCCCCTTCGACCAGCTCCCGGCAGACCAAGCAGAGAAGCTGGCGATCCTGACGAACGCGGAGGAAACGTTCCGCCTGTTTTACCGGATGGTCGAGGAAATCATGTCAGCGAAGGAGGACGAGGAGAGAGCCCGCCAAGCCGCAGAGCGAGCTGATGGACCGGACGTATAACCCGTTGTTTTGTAAAATTAGTTAAGTTAAATTCTTTGTAGCCGAAGGCAACTTTGGGAGAGTAGAGTCTCCCCATTTGTAAACCATACCACTTATGTATTGTTGTTTGTGACAGGCAGCGAGTGAGAGATTGGCTCACCGCTACTGATTAAGCTTGTAATTGTGATTGTGATCAATAAACGATGGGGTCCGGAGGGGAAGTAATGCTCACGCGGTTCCTCCTCCGGTCCTCGATTTAACCGAAAAAAAAAAAAAAAAAAAAAAAAAAAGGTTAGGTTAGGTAGGGTTAGGTTGTCGGCGAGGTTAGGTTAGGTAGGGTTAGGTTGTCGGCGAGGTTGGTTGGCAGAGTCCTACCCCCACCTCCACGTGGTGCCGACCGGAAACGGAATTCCGGTTCCGGCCAACGGGGGAGGCACAGAAGGCAAACTGTATAAAACCGAACACCGGCGGGTCAACACCAGCGACCAGAGAGGGCCAACATCGCCCTCCAACCACCGACAACAGACCGAAGGCTCGATGCGAAGACAACCGGGAAGGTTAGACGGGGACCCAGGGGCTAGTAAACTCAGCGCCTCAGTATCATCATCCGAAACTGCCCCACAGCGGCAGGCGCGCCCCGGGGCATTAGTAGGACGCCCACAGCACGGCTTGGTCACCGTCCGGGCGATCGCGATTGATGAGAAAGGGTGCTAGTCAGAACGCCTCAAGAAACCGCCGACCGGTCAGTCGACGCACTGAGCAGCACGCAGCAATACCAGACACGGAGGAAACAGAAGGAAAACTGTATAAAACCGAACACCGGCGGGTCAACACCAGCGACCAGAGAGGGCCAACATCGCCCTCCAACCACCGACAACAACACAGGCCGAAGGCTCGAAGCACAGACGACCGGGAAGGTTAGACGGGGACCCAGGGGCTAGTAAACTCAGCGCCCCAGTATCATCATCCGAAACTGCCCTGCAGCGGAGGCGTGCGCCGGGGCATTAGTAGGACGCCCGTAGCACGATTCGTCACCGTCCGGGCGATCGCGATTGATGAGAAAGGGTGCTAGTCAGAACGCCTCAAGAAACCGCCGACCGGTCAGTCGACGCACCGAGCAGCACGAAAGATCTTACGAACGGAGGAAACAGAAGGAAAACTGACCAAACCATCACCGGTGAGACGCGAACTCCAGCACAACGGAAGGAGAACCGCGAGGCACGAGACTCGAGGCCGACTGGCTAACAAGCCGGGCCGGGAAGACCACGAACGTGACTTCGAGACTGGCGGGCAGCAAAGCCGGGTCGAGAAGTCAATAAATGCAACCAGCGGGCCTTAAGCCAACAACGTTATTTCATTAAAATGTAAAAATTAACTTCAATGTGCGCCCATTAAGGGACAAATTCAAAGGTGTGAATATTAAATTTATAAAATGTTACATTTATCTAATTCAATAAACGATGGCGGCGCCGCGGAAGTAATGCGAAAGCAGTTCCCGCGGCGTCGTCGGTAAAAAAAAAAAAAAAAAGGTTAGGTTAGGTTAGGTTAGGTTCGGCTCAACGGTCCGCCCGAAGACGCGACCCACGAGAACTGACGGACGCTCACCGCGCGGCCTACACCGAAACGCGGAAAGTCCTACGCGACGCCATCCGGTTAGGTTAGGTTAGGTGAGGTTAGGTTAGGTTAGGTTAGTCCGGCTTCGACCGCCATACCGATAACACGCACCCGCGTACCGCTCCCGAGCAGTTTTTTGTTTTCGACGAAAAAACTTAACCGATCTGAGTGAATCTAGTGTCTATCGCTCCGTCTCGATTCCGCCGTCACTCCAAGACATCGCGCGTCGAATTCGGCCAAAGTGCGACCGAGAAATAGCAAAATGAGTGCGCCGAATCCGCCGCCGCCGCCTAAAATAAAGTTCGTTCGCAAAGTGCGTCGGAACTGTTCGTTCGCAGTGTCTATCGCTTCAGCTGCACCGCACTAAGCGAAAAAGTCTTCGCGCGCGAACGTAGGTGCAAAAGCCAGTGCGTAACGGCGAGCTAAGTGCGCCGCGGCCGGCTAACCTAACCTAACCTAACCTTCCGACAAGGGTAAGTGAAATTAAAAAAAAACACTACCTAAGATAACACGGCCGCCCGGTTTTTGACACCGCGATCGCGTCGGTCGCGCGCGCAGCGATACCCGTGGCGACTGCCGACAGTTGCCACCGCGATCGCGTCGGTCTGAAAAAAATCGGATTTTCAAATCAACGGTACGCGACAACCAGCGCTCCGATCGAGCAGCGGAAAACGCACACGGGTAGGAGGCATCGCCCTCTACCTCCACGTGGAATTTCCCCTCACCCCGTTTCACGGAAACACCGTTATCTCCGGCGGAAACGAAGCCAGGACCCCAGGACTCGGGCACAAAGCCCCGAGGCACCTCCTGGACGAGGTCCCCTCAAGGGAAAAAAACCAAAAAACCCCCCCCCCAAATTTTTTTTTTTTTTTTTTTTTTTTTTTTTTTTTCCCTCCCAGGCCTTCGCGACCCCGCTTTAGGCTAGGTAGCCATGGCGAAAAGCATCCCAGACAGCTGGGACATGGATCAAGACCCGACCAACAACCCTCAACACAAAAGGAAGGGGTCAAGCTCACCAACTCAAGCGAGCAAATCAAAGAAGAAGCCGGTCAACACCCCCAACGTTCCGACCAACATCGACCCAGAAAGTCTCCTCGGCGCCGCCGCTGACGCCACAAAGTACGCGTGTGAACTGGTTGAAGGACTCGCCGAAGAATACCATCACGAAGATGAAATCGGGCCATGCCTGAACAAAGTTGCCAAAGCCCTTGACCTGGTATGCAGGGCACTGCTCCAGCTGTCTAAAGAACGGCACGCCGCATCACAAAACGGCAACCGAAAAAAAGTGGATGCCGAGACCAACACTGAAATCGCACTACCAACTCCACAACCGCCCCCAACTCCACATGTCCCCGGAAAAAAGCAGATGACGAAATCGGCCAAACAAAAAAAAAAAAACAAAAACAAAAACGACGAAAGGACCCCGACTCACGCCACCCCGGCCGAGAAGCCGACGACCTCAGGAGAGGCAAAAACAATCTACCCGGAACAAGTCGAAGAACCGTTCACTGTAGTGGACAGGACCGCAAAAACGAAAATTCCCCCCAGGACCCAAACGGCCAGGAAAACGGTGCAGAGATCTGCGGCCGTCCTGGTCAAGGTCCCTGAAGGCCGGACTTACGCGGACACTCTTCGCGCGGTGAGACTAACGGACATCGACTTTGAGGGCATGGGAACCCACGTGACGTCGATGAGGAAGACCCGAAACGGTGATCTGCTGGTTGAACTGACCAAGGGGGCCAAGGCCACCGCAGCTACTTCTATCATCCGTGACAAGCTGGCGGAAAACATGTCCGGATCCGTGGTCACCAGACTACGCCACACAGCCGAAGTCGAGATCACGGACCTCGACGAAGTGGCAACAAAAGAAGAGGTCCTTGCAGCCATCCAGAAGGCCATACTCGGCGACGATCTTCCCTCCGGCGAGGAGATTAAGATAACCGGTCTGTGGGCCACTCGGGACAGCCGACAAATGGCCACCGCAACAGTGCCCATCGCCATAAGCCGCAGCCTAACCTCGATCCGAGTCGGTTAGGTTAGGTTAGGCACTCGCGATATCGAGACTGATGCCCAACGTCGGAGGCCCGTCTCAGTCCAAGAGAGCGCTGCTCGGAACGCTCGTCAGCAGCAAGATGCTGTACGCCGCGCCGACCTGGGCCAACCAAGGCACAAAAACGGCAAAGAACAGAGGCGAGCTGGCGAGAGCGCAACGAACGATAGCGCTCCGCACCGTACGGGCGTACAGAACCGTATCTGCAGACGGGTCCTCAATGCTCGCGTCAATGCTACCGGCTGATCTCGCTGCGAACGAGAGACTGAGGATTCGCCGACGCCGCGAAGACCAGGACGACACCGAGACACTTAGTACGATCAAGCGGCAGGAGAGAGCCATCAGCACAGCTGCCTGGCAAGCCCGGTGGGATCGGTCTACGAACGCCAGGTGGACTCATAATCTCCTCCCGGACGTCGGTCGATGGCTGTCCAAACCGCCCATGGGCTTGACATTCCACCTGACCCAGGCACTCACCGGCCACGGCTGCTTCAGGGCGTACCTGAAAAAAATGAATAGGGCTGAAGACGCGTACTGCGTCTACTGCATGGACCCGGAAGGTTAGGTTAGGTTAGGTTAGGTTAGGTTAGGCTAGGTTATTGGTGGTCCTCTGAAATTGCGTCTCTCAGAAAACTGAGCCTGCAAGCAAGGCGTAAGTACCAAAAAATACGCAAGCGCCTCGGTCCTGAGCTGTGTGTCGTGGAACATCGAGCTGCTAGGGAGGCGTCTAAAGCTCTTAGACTAGAGATACGCCGTAGCCAGGAAAAGTGCTGGAGGCTCCTGTGCAAGGAAGTGGACAATGATCCGTGGGGACTCCCGTACAGGATTGTCACAAAAAAACTGATTGGGAGAAGATCCATCCCTGGTTTGACGTTGCCGGGAAGGCTGGACGCAATAGTCAATTGGCTCTTCCCTCGTTGCCCACCACCCCAGTATACCCCAGTTGACAGTCAAGTGACCGTAGCGGACACGTTTGCCGTCGAAGACCTGAAACAGGCGGGTCTCAACCTACCTCGAGGCAAAGCACCGGGTCCTGACGGCGTACCCGACGAGGTCCTGCGGGTGATCGTCAAGGTACGGCCTGAGCTGCTCCTCCCGACGTTTATTGCCTGTCTTAGGTCCGGCCAGTTCCTGGAGAGTTGGAAAACAGCCAAACTAGTATTACTCCGGAAAGGCAACAAGCCTCTAGAAGAGCCTTCTTCGTACAGGCCACTGTGTCTGCTCAATTCCGTGGGCAAGCTGTACGAAAGGCTAATCAAAGTCAAAATTGAATCCCACCTGTATGCTCAACCGGATGGCCTTTCTAGTCTGCAATTCGGCTTTGTCAAAAGCCGCTCGACTACCCAGGCGGTGAGTCACGTGATGAAGATTGTAGAAAAGGCTGGGACAGGACAGTTGTACAACAGGAGGCTATGCGCCTTAGCATCCCTAGATGTCGCTAACGCGTTTAATTCCGCCCCTTGGGACCACATAGACGCGGCACTAATTGAGAAGAGGGTTCCGGGCTACCTCATAGCTGGCATCAGATCTTATTTCGATGGCAGATCAGTGCAAACAGACGCTGGAACGCGGGAGGTCACGGCGGGCGTTCCCCAAGGATCCGTCATAGGCCCACTGCTGTGGAACATTTTTTATGACAGCTTGCTAAGGATGGAGTACCCAGAAGGGGTACAAGTTGTATGTTTTGCCGACGATGCAGCGATCGTTGCCACCGGGAAAACAACGTGGCTCCTGGAAAGTGCCATGAACAGCGCTCTTGATATGGTGGCAGACTGGATGGATGAACATCAACTGACCATCTCCAGCAGCAAATCGGCGGCGGTGATGCTGACCACCAAAAGAGGCTATGTCAAGCCGGTTTTCAAGTACAAAGGCACCAACATTGAGCTCAAGGATAGTATCCGGTACTTAGGGATTGAGCTCAGCTGCGTCCTAGGGTTCAGAAAGCACATCGAGGTGACAAGTGATAAAGTCACGAAAACGGCTTCAGCTTTGGCAAGATTAATGCCGAACGTAGGTGGTCCTATGCCTGTCAAAAGGAAATTACTTACATCAGTGGTGCACTCACAGATTTTATATGCCGCCCCCATATGGCATAGTGCTCTTCTGTATGAGAGGAACAAGAAGACCTTGGCCTCTCCGCAGCGTAAAATGGCCTTGCGGGTTATTAGTGCCTACTGCACTGTTTCAAATGAGGCTGCCATGGTGGTTGCAGGAATAATCCCCATCCACATTCTGGCAATGGAAAGAGCTTTGATGGAGCGAAGCAAGTCTACTGGTATCCTAAAGGATGTGGCCAGAGCAGACGCAAACGCCCGCTCCATGCTTAAATGGCAGTCAGAGTGGGAGGCTGCTTCAAACGGGCGTTGGACGTTTAGGCTAATACCAAACGTTCAGCAATGGACAGAGCGAAGCTTCGGACAAGTAAGTTTCCATATGACGCAAGCCTTGACCGGGCATGGCTGCTTCAACGCCTACCTCTGCCGCTTCAAGAAGAGAGATGACTCTGTATGCATGTATTGCCAGCATCCAGTTGACGACGTGGAGCACACAGTCTTCCTGTGCGACAGGTGGTGGCGCCAGAGGAGGGAATTGGAAGTCATGCTGGATGGAATGTTCACCCCGGAGGCCATGACTGCAACTATGCTCAGTTCAAGACGGAGATGGGACGCGGTTTCCAAGTTTATTGAGACGGTGCTAACCACAAAAGAAGCGGACGAAAGAGCCATCCAAGCTGAAGCGTGAATCCACTATTATTTAGTTAATTTTACATTATTGTAGCTCAATGAGCAAAATTGAGGGGATAGAGCCCCTCATGCATGTCCTTTGTTGTTAAGTGTACATTTGTAAGAGTTAGTGAGTGGGGGATTGGCCCACCACAGCTTACCCAATGTGTAAATTCCGTGATTTTGTTAATAAACGATGGTCGGTAGGGGCAAGTAGTGTGTCGCGTAAGCAAACAGTTCGCCCCTACTGATCGGTTCAAACCTCAAAAAAAAAAAAAAAAAAAAAAGGTTAGGTTAGGTTAGGTTAGGTTAGGTTAGGTTAGGTTAGGTTAGGTTAGGTTAGGTTAGGTTAGGTTAGGTTAGGTTAGGTTAGGTTAGGTTAGGTTAGGTTAGGTTCTCCCCCGACGGGACCCACCTTGTCGTGGTGGGGGAGCTTGCGGGCCTTTAGTTAGGTCCTACTAAGCGGTTCCATACCCGGCCCTGACCTTAACTGGTTGGGGCCGGAGCAAAAGAGCCCCCCCTGGCCTTGGATGGCTGTGGGTGGCAGGTCGGAGGTAGCCTGCTAGCACTTAGCAAAGCCCTAGTGTAAGGAGTCCACTACTTAAAAACTCTGAGTCACCCTGTCCTTAGCTGGATGGGGTGGCAAGGTCGGAGGCAGCCTGCTCGCTCGCAGCAAATGCCCTAAGGGAAGGACAACCCTGACAGAAAACCCTTCAACCCCCAACTCGTCATGGGGGTCTCTTGGCACGGAAGTAGGAACGTGTCCACGAGGACCCTGTGGGGCACCTGGCGCCCCCCACAGTATCTAGCCTTCCCCGTGGTACGCTGCTCTGCTACGGGGCGACGCAACCTTCATGCCCACTCGTGGGAACTATATGGATTTGAACATAAAGAACCCAGGTTCATCAACTGGCCAAATGATGAGCGGGAGCCAAACCGCAAAAGTAATGCAAAACGCAGATTTGGGAAGAAATGTGGAAGATCTGAGGCAGGCTTCCCCAGCTGGTGCTGGCACTGTGTCCGTTGGTAGCGCTGCGAGGCAGGACTCTACCTCTGGACGAAAATCCGAGTCGGAGACTGCAACTCCACCCGCAGCTAGAAGAGACAGCGGCGTAGCTGGTTCAGATGGAGACACGCTTCAAAGCGCGGTAATCCATCTCCGTAAGTGTATCGCCACACAGGATGGTGGCTACAAGCTGTTAGTCCAGAAGGCGTCGGCTCTGGAGGCGTGGTCGATCAAGACGAGGAGCCCGGACGTCAAAACTGCAATTGACGATTTGCTGAATGTTATCGCGGGCCTCAAGGGTAGTCGCGAAAACGTTATTAAGGCCTTCAACACCCTGACCCAGCGCGTCCCAAAGAGCGAGCAGACGCCCAAAGCCGGCAAGATGGACACGGCTGCACAAACTGAGAGGATATCAAAGGACGTAGGTTCTCAAACTTCGGGCAGCACTGATGTCCAAAGCTCGGCTATACTCAGTGCCATCGCCGAAGTCAAGGTGATAATAGCCAGGACTGATGCCAGAGTAACCGAGCAGCAAGAGCAAATCGACAAACTCCAAAGCCGGCAGGAGATTGCCAGCAGCCGATCAGCCGCGAGAAAAGGCTCGGGTAATGCTCGGGTAACTGAAAAGCAGAGCATCACTACCTCGAATAAAAAGAAGCCAGTAAATAAAAATGATAAGAGCCAGAGTGGCACTAACCGGCTTGGGCCACCTAAAGTCGTCGACACCGAATGCACCGACGCACTGGGCTACGTTGCAACTGCGTCGCAATGCACCCAAGACACGGAATTCTCGCCGACAGATCTGGAGGACGGCTTTACCTTGGTATCTCGGAAAACTAGGAGACCGAAGCCTGAAGTTTCCAACCTTCCAAACGCTCGGAAACGCATCAGAGTTCCTAAAAATCAAGCCGTCATAATTGAGAAACCCACCGGCTCAACATCATATGCGGACATGATCCGCTCGGTCAAGGCAGTGGTTGTCGAAGAAAATATTTCGTCGTCTGACATCACGACAAGAAGGGCCAAGTCGGGTAACGTCATCCTGGAGATCCCTGGAAAGGATCAAGCGGACAACCTCGCTACGGCCCTGCGGACTAGACTCGGTGGAAACATTGGCATCAGACGCCCTGCTCCAAGTGTTGCGCTTCTCATAGTCGGGATAGAAGACTCGGTTGAAGACCCAGAACTCCGGGCTGCTCTAGCAAGTTTTGATCCTGAACTGCAAGGCATGAACTCTGTCAATATCCGCCAGGGCAAAAGTGGAATCAGATCGGCAGTTGTCAGGGTCCCAATTAGGGCTGGTCTCAAGCTCGCGGAGGCTAGGAAAATTAAAATTGGTTGGGCAGTCTGCAGAATCAGACAGTTGGACGACAGAGCCCTAGCATGCAACAAGTGCAAAGAGAAAGGGCACTCAGCCAGTGCATGCACAGGTGCAGAGAAACGTCGCTGCTTTCGCTGCAAAGAATCCGGGCATCTTGTAGCAGTCTGTCCCTCCCCTGCTGACGAATCTACGTCAGCCACGGACACAAACAGCAAGAGTGAATCAATCACCCCATCTGGTACAAACGCTCGGGGCTGCGAGGTGCGTCCTGACCAGTTATCATGAGTACCTTCCTACAGATCAATCTCAACTGCTGCAAGGCAGCTCAAGCGCTGGCGTTACAGCAGGCTGCAGAGTCCAACGTCGATCTCCTCATCGTCAGCGAGCCCTGCCCAACGAAGGTCGACGCATGGTACTACGACGCTCACGGTAAAGCGGCTATAGCATGCCTCCGTGGTCTCCCAGTGGACATAGTCGGCCCTACTGAACCAGGGTTCACGTGGATCCAGGCTGGTACCCTCCGCATCTATTCTTGTTATTGGTCCCCCAGGTCTGACCCCAACCTCGCCCAATACTCTGCGTTTCTCAGCAACCTTGAGCACAGCATTAGAAGTCACAGCGGAGACTCTCTTATTTGTGGAGACTTCAACGCGCACCATTCCGCCTGGGGCAGCTGCTCCAATAACAAGAAAGGTGATGCACTGATGGACCTCATCCAGTCCCTAGGCCTCATTATATGCAACACTGGCACGACCCCCACTTTCCAGAGGGCGTCTGGCTCCTCGGTGATCGACATCACTCTGGCCTCCCCCCGTGTGGCTTCCAGAATATCTAATTGGTCTGTCTTAGACACGGTGACCTTAAGCGATCACAGCTACATCCAGTTCACTCTCTTGTCCGCGCCCATTAAGCCAGTCAACGCGACATACTCTCGGAGACTCCACGCACCCGCTCTGGCGTCCTTTCTCTCGACCGGTCAACTACTACACTTCAGCAACAGTACTGACGTGGATGAAATGGCTATCAATCTGAACTCGGCGCTCTACGCCGTTTGTGGCCTACCCTTGGCAGACAATAAAGGTAAAAGGAGGAGCGTACACTGGTGGTCCCCGAGCCTAAGCGCGTTGCGCAAGACCGCAAACCATCTGCGTCGTGTTTTCCAGCGCAAGCGCCGACGCCTTGGTGCTGCCGCCTGCACTGATGAAGAGCTTGCTGCAAAATCCGCGAAACTGGCCCTCGTTAAAGCAATCAGAAACGCCAAAGATCAAGCCTGGAGACAACTATGTGACGACGTCGAACGGGACCCATGGGGAAAGCCCTACAAGATTGTAATGGGAAGAATGAATGTAAGGACTCCCATCCCCGGGCTTAATCTCCCAGGAAGGCTCCCAGCTATAATCCAGCACCTCTTTCCGTCACATCAGATTAATCACCTGAACACCTTTTGCCCATCATTGTCGACCCCTGCACGGAAGATCGACCTAGAGGAGCTGAAATCAGCGTGTAAAAAACTAAAGAGCGGTACTGCCCCTGGTCCAGACGGAGTGACGAGCGAAATTCTCAAAATTCTCATCAACAAACAACCCGCACCTTTCCTTCACATTGCAAACGAGTGCCTCCTGCAGGGCCGATTCCCTACTGCGTGGAAAAAGGCCAGACTTGTTCTTCTCAGGAAAGGTGACAAGCCTTTAGACGTACCCTCGTCCTATCGCCCGTTGTGTCTTCTTGACACTGCAGGCAAGCTATTTGAGAAAATGGTAGAAAACCGCATAACTGAGGAGCTGGCTCGAGGCGATGACCTAGCGGACTGTCAATTTGGTTTCCGGAAAGGCCGGTCCACCATAGCCGCTATCCAAAAACTCTTATCCTGTGTGGAGACCTCAGCGGGTCAGAAGATTGGCATTCTGACATTCGACGTTAGAAATGCCTTTAATTCAGCCTCCTGGGAGAAGATTCTGTTCGCCTGCGAAGACAAGGGCATTTCTACTCCCATCTTACGCATTCTGCACAGCTACTTCCATGACCGCTACCTAACTTCGACAGCAAATGGCACAGAATCTGTCACAGCCGTCACCAGTGGTGTTCCGCAGGGCTCCGTCCTTGGCCCTACCCTGTGGAACATCATGTACGATGGCCTATTGCGTGAGCCTCTCCCCTCAGGGGTCGAATTTCTAGCATACGCGGACGATGTGGCTCTCATCGCCAAAGACAAGGACATCTGTGTATTGGAACGACTTCTCTCTGAAGGAGCTGACACTGTCGTCAGATGGATGAAAGTGATGGGTCTTGATTTGGCAATCCAGAAATCCGAGGCAATCGTGATCACCAACACAAGGACGCACAATGACCTCCGAATTACCATCGACGGTGTTCAGATTAGAGCGGTGAATAGCGTCAAATACTTGGGCCTCCACATTGACCAGCGACTCAATTTCACCACGCACGCGGCCAGCGTGGCCGCCAAAGCAAGCAAGGTGGCGTCAAATTTGTCAAGGATTCTTCCCAACATAAGCGCTGCTACTCCAAGAAAGCGAAGACTCCTAGCAGGGGTTGTTCACTCAATTTTATTGTACGGCGCCCCGGTATGGTCTGGAAGGATGTCCAATACTGGTATCGAAGAACTGGCCAAATGCCAACGCAGGATTGCGCTGAGGGTGGTCTCAGCGTACTGCACCGTATCGAGAGACGCGGTCCTACTCCTCGCTGATACCCCTCCGATCGACCTACTCGCAGCCGAGCGCCGCGATCTCTTCAATGGAAGACAGTCTGGCGTCCTACCCAGCACTATCCGAGAAACGTTGCTCTCTGACTGGCAATCTCGCTGGGCCACTTGCTCCAATGGTAGGTGGACGTTTCAGCTGATCCCCGACATCAGGCCTTGGGTGATGAGGAAATTCGGCAACGTAGACTTTCATCTTACCCAGGCCCTCACTGGTCACGGCTGTTTCGCTCAATACTTGCACCGATTTGGCAAGTTAGAGTCCCCTGAGTGCTGGTTCTGTGGCGACGCATGTGACGACGCCAATCACACTCTATTCATCTGCGATGCCTGGGCTTCACGAAGACGCGATCTCGCCATATTCCTAGGATGTGATGTGAGCCCGCGAACCATCATCCCAATGATGCTGCGCTCCAAGGAGAACTGGTCCGCGGTCAGAAATTTCGCCACCCAAGTACTATCAATGAAGGAAGCTGAAGAGAGGCGCCGTCAAGCACTAATTAACCAACCGTAGTTAAGATATCTATCTGTGGGCCGAAGGCCACACCTTGAGGGTTAGAGGCCCTCTATTGCCTGTAAATAATAATTATGTAAATTGTATTAAGATTAAGTATTTTATTAAATAAACGATGGGCACCGAGGGGTGAAATGACTCGCGTCAGTACCACCCTCAGTGTTCGGTTCAACCTGTAAAAAAAAAAAAAAAAAAAAAAAAAAAAAAAAAGGTTAGGTTAGGTTAGGTTAGGTTAGGTTAGGTTAGGTTAGGTTAGGTTAGGTTAGGTTAGGTTAGGTTAGGTTCTCCCCCGACGGGACCCACCTTGTCGTGGTGGGGGAGCTTGCGGGCCTTTAGTTAGGTCCTACTAAGCGGTTCCATACCCGGCCCTGACCTTAACTGGTTGGGGCCGGAGCAAAAGAGCCCCCCCTGGCCTTGGATGGCTGTGGGTGGCAGGTCGGAGGTAGCCTGCTAGCACTTAGCAAACCCCTAGTGTAAGGAGTCCACTACTTAAAAACTCTGAGTCACCCTGTCCTTAGCTGGATGGGGTGGCAAGGTCGGAGGCAGCCTGCTCGCTCGCAGCAAATGCCCTAAGGGAAGGACAACCCTGACAGAAAACCCTTCAACCCCCAACTCGTCATGGGGGTCTCTTGGCACGGAAGTAGGAACGTGTCCACGAGGACCCTGTGGGGCACCTGGCGCCCCCCACAGTATCTAGCCTTCCCCGTGGTACGCTGCTCTGCTACGGGGCGACGCAACCTTCATGCCCACTCGTGGGAACTATATGGATTTGAACATAAAGAACCCAGGTTCATCAACTGGCCAAATGATGAGCGGGAGCCAAACCGCAAAAGTAATGCAAAACGCAGATTTGGGAAGAAATGTGGAAGATCTGAGGCAGGCTTCCCCAGCTGGTGCTGGCACTGTGTCCGTTGGTAGCGCTGCGAGGCAGGACTCTACCTCTGGACGAAAATCCGAGTCGGAGACTGCAACTCCACCCGCAGCTAGAAGAGACAGCGGCGTAGCTGGTTCAGATGGAGACACGCTTCAAAGCGCGGTAATCCATCTCCGTAAGTGTATCGCCACACAGGATGGTGGCTACAAGCTGTTAGTCCAGAAGGCGTCGGCTCTGGAGGCGTGGTCGATCAAGACGAGGAGCCCGGACGTCAAAACTGCAATTGACGATTTGCTGAATGTTATCGCGGGCCTCAAGGGTAGTCGCGAAAACGTTATTAAGGCCTTCAACACCCTGACCCAGCGCGTCCCAAAGAGCGAGCAGACGCCCAAAGCCGGCAAGATGGACACGGCTGCACAAACTGAGAGGATATCAAAGGACGTAGGTTCTCAAACTTCGGGCAGCACTGATGTCCAAAGCTCGGCTATACTCAGTGCCATCGCCGAAGTCAAGGTGATAATAGCCAGGACTGATGCCAGAGTAACCGAGCAGCAAGAGCAAATCGACAAACTCCAAAGCCGGCAGGAGATTGCCAGCAGCCGATCAGCCGCGAGAAAAGGCTCGGGTAATGCTCGGGTAACTGAAAAGCAGAGCATCACTACCTCGAATAAAAAGAAGCCAGTAAATAAAAATGATAAGAGCCAGAGTGGCACTAACCGGCTTGGGCCACCTAAAGTCGTCGACACCGAATGCACCGACGCACTGGGCTACGTTGCAACTGCGTCGCAATGCACCCAAGACACGGAATTCTCGCCGACAGATCCGGAGGACGGCTTTACCTTGGTATCTCGGAAAACTAGGAGACCGAAGCCTGAAGTTTCCAACCTTCCAAACGCTCGGAAACGCATCAGAGTTCCTAAAAATCAAGCCGTCATAATTGAGAAACCCGCCGGCTCAACATCATATGCGGACATGATCCGCTCGGTCAAGGCAGTGGTTGTCGAAGAAAATATTTCGTCGTCTGACATCACGACAAGAAGGGCCAAGTCGGGTAACGTCATCCTGGAGATCCCTGGAAAGGATCAAGCGGACAACCTCGCTACGGCCCTGCGGACTAGACTCGGTGGAAACATTGGCATCAGACGCCCTGCTCCAAGTGTTGCGCTTCTCATAGTCGGGATAGAAGACTCGGTTGAAGACCCAGAACTCCGGGCTGCTCTAGCAAGTTTTGATCCTGAACTGCAAGGCATGAACTCTGTCAATATCCGCCAGGGCAAAAGTGGAATCAGATCGGCAGTTGTCAGGGTCCCAATTAGGGCTGGTCTCAAGCTCGCGGAGGCTAGGAAAATTAAAATTGGTTGGGCAGTCTGCAGAATCAGACAGTTGGACGACAGAGCCCTAGCATGCAACAAGTGCAAAGAGAAAGGGCACTCAGCCAGTGCATGCACAGGTGCAGAGAAACGTCGCTGCTTTCGCTGCAAAGAATCCGGGCATCTTGTAGCAGTCTGTCCCTCCCCTGCTGACGAATCTACGTCAGCCACGGACACAAACAGCAAGAGTGAATCAATCACCCCATCTGGTACAAACGCTCGGGGCTGCGAGGTGCGTCCTGACCAGTTATCATGAGTACCTTCCTACAGATCAATCTCAACTGCTGCAAGGCAGCTCAAGCGCTGGCGTTACAGCAGGCTGCAGAGTCCAACGTCGATCTCCTCATCGTCAGCGAGCCCTGCCCAACGAAGGTCGACGCATGGTACTACGACGCTCACGGTAAAGCGGCTATAGCATGCCTCCGTGGTCTCCCAGTGGACATAGTCGGCCCTACTGAACCAGGGTTCACGTGGATCCAGGCTGGTACCCTCCGCATCTATTCTTGTTATTGGTCCCCCAGGTCTGACCCCAACCTCGCCCAATACTCTGCGTTTCTCAGCAACCTTGAGCACAGCATTAGAAGTCACAGCGGAGACTCTCTTATTTGTGGAGACTTCAACGCGCACCATTCCGCCTGGGGCAGCTGCTCCAATAACAAGAAAGGTGATGCACTGATGGACCTCATCCAGTCCCTAGGCCTCATTATATGCAACACTGGCACGACCCCCACTTTCCAGAGGGCGTCTGGCTCCTCGGTGATCGACATCACTCTGGCCTCCCCCCGTGTGGCTTCCAGAATATCTAATTGGTCTGTCTTAGACACGGTGACCTTAAGCGATCACAGCTACATCCAGTTCACTCTCTTGTCCGCGCCCATTAAGCCAGTCAACGCGACATACTCTCGGAGACTCCACGCACCCGCTCTGGCGTCCTTTCTCTCGACCGGTCAACTACTACACTTCAGCAACAGTACTGACGTGGATGAAATGGCTATCAATCTGAACTCGGCGCTCTACGCCGTTTGTGGCCTACCCTTGGCAGACAATAAAGGTAAAAGGAGGAGCGTACACTGGTGGTCCCCGAGCCTAAGCGCGTTGCGCAAGACCGCAAACCATCTGCGTCGTGTTTTCCAGCGCAAGCGCCGACGCCTTGGTGCTGCCGCCTGCACTGATGAAGAGCTTGCTGCAAAATCCGCGAAACTGGCCCTCGTTAAAGCAATCAGAAACGCCAAAGATCAAGCCTGGAGACAACTATGTGACGACGTCGAACGGGACCCATGGGGAAAGCCCTACAAGATTGTAATGGGAAGAATGAATGTAAGGACTCCCATCCCCGGGCTTAATCTCCCAGGAAGGCTCCCAGCTATAATCCAGCACCTCTTTCCGTCACATCAGATTAATCACCTGAACACCTTTTGCCCATCATTGTCGACCCCTGCACGGAAGATCGACCTAGAGGAGCTGAAATCAGCGTGTAAAAAACTAAAGAGCGGTACTGCCCCTGGTCCAGACGGAGTGACGAGCGAAATTCTCAAAATTCTCATCAACAAACAACCCGCACCTTTCCTTCACATTGCAAACGAGTGCCTCCTGCAGGGCCGATTCCCTACTGCGTGGAAAAAGGCCAGACTTGTTCTTCTCAGGAAAGGTGACAAGCCTTTAGACGTACCCTCGTCCTATCGCCCGTTGTGTCTTCTTGACACTGCAGGCAAGCTATTTGAGAAAATGGTAGAAAACCGCATAACTGAGGAGCTGGCTCGAGGCGATGACCTAGCGGACTGTCAATTTGGTTTCCGGAAAGGCCGGTCCACCATAGCCGCTATCCAAAAACTCTTATCCTGTGTGGAGACCTCAGCGGGTCAGAAGATTGGCATTCTGACATTCGACGTTAGAAATGCCTTTAATTCAGCCTCCTGGGAGAAGATTCTGTTCGCCTGCGAAGACAAGGGCATTTCTACTCCCATCTTACGCATTCTGCACAGCTACTTCCATGACCGCTACCTAACTTCGACAGCAAATGGCACAGAATCTGTCACAGCCGTCACCAGTGGTGTTCCGCAGGGCTCCGTCCTTGGCCCTACCCTGTGGAACATCATGTACGATGGCCTATTGCGTGAGCCTCTCCCCTCAGGGGTCGAATTTCTAGCATACGCGGACGATGTGGCTCTCATCGCCAAAGACAAGGACATCTGTGTATTGGAACGACTTCTCTCTGAAGGAGCTGACACTGTCGTCAGATGGATGAAAGTGATGGGTCTTGATTTGGCAATCCAGAAATCCGAGGCAATCGTGATCACCAACACAAGGACGCACAATGACCTCCGAATTACCATCGACGGTGTTCAGATTAGAGCGGTGAATAGCGTCAAATACTTGGGCCTCCACATTGACCAGCGACTCAATTTCACCACGCACGCGGCCAGCGTGGCCGCCAAAGCAAGCAAGGTGGCGTCAAATTTGTCAAGGATTCTTCCCAACATAAGCGCTGCTACTCCAAGAAAGCGAAGACTCCTAGCAGGGGTTGTTCACTCAATTTTATTGTACGGCGCCCCGGTATGGTCTGGAAGGATGTCCAATACTGGTATCGAAGAACTGGCCAAATGCCAACGCAGGATTGCGCTGAGGGTGGTCTCAGCGTACTGCACCGTATCGAGAGACGCGGTCCTACTCCTCGCTGATACCCCTCCGATCGACCTACTCGCAGCCGAGCGCCGCGATCTCTTCAATGGAAGACAGTCTGGCGTCCTACCCAGCACTATCCGAGAAACGTTGCTCTCTGACTGGCAATCTCGCTGGGCCACTTGCTCCAATGGTAGGTGGACGTTTCAGCTGATCCCCGACATCAGGCCTTGGGTGATGAGGAAATTCGGCAACGTAGACTTTCATCTTACCCAGGCCCTCACTGGTCACGGCTGTTTCGCTCAATACTTGCACCGATTTGGCAAGTTAGAGTCCCCTGAGTGCTGGTTCTGTGGCGACGCATGTGACGACGCCAATCACACTCTATTCATCTGCGATGCCTGGGCTTCACGAAGACGCGATCTCGCCATATTCCTAGGATGTGATGTGAGCCCGCGAACCATCATCCCAATGATGCTACGCTCCAAGGAGAACTGGTCCGCGGTCAGAAATTTCGCCACCCAAGTACTATCAATGAAGGAAGCTGAAGAGAGGCGCCGTCAAGCACTAATTAACCAACCGTAGTTAAGATATCTATCTGTGGGCCGAAGGCCACACCTTGAGGGTTAGAGGCCCTCTATTGCCTGTAAATAATAATTATGTAAATTGTATTAAGATTAAGTATTTTATTAAATAAACGATGGGCACCGAGGGGTGAAATGACTCGCGTCAGTACCACCCTCAGTGTTCGGTTCAACCTGTAAAAAAAAAAAAAAAAAAAAAAAAAAAAAAAAGGTTAGGTTAGGTTAGGTTAGGTTAGGTTAGGTTAGGTTAGGTTAGGTTAGGTTAGGTTAGGTTAGGTTAGTCGAGACGTGTCTGCCGTTCAGTCGAGACGTGTCTGCCGTTCAGTCGAGACGTGTCTGCCGTTCAGTCGAGACGTGTCTGCCGTTCAGTCGAGACGTGTCTGCCGTTCAAGTCGAGACGTGTCTGCCGTTCAGTCGAGACGTGTCTGCCGTTCAGTCGAGACGTGTCTGCCGTTTAGTCGAGACGTGTCTGCCGTTCAGTCGAGACGTGTCTGCCGTTCCGCAGTCGAGACGTGTCTGCCGTTCAGTCGAGACGTGTCTGCCGTTCTCAGTCGAGACGTGTCTGCCGTTCAGTGAGGACGTACTCCGCAGCAGGTCGCTCCGTTATCGCAGCTTACCCTTCTCCGCGTACGCTCCACGTATCCAACACGCACTAGTCACGTGTTTACACGCTTCGTAGCGCCCGCTACCGCTCGCGTTTTTCCGCGGCACCCCGTTTTGTTGGTTTTCCTCGGATATCTCGGCCGGAAGTGGTCTGAGAGCTTCGGGAAAAAAGTTTTGCCCCCTTGACGTAACCCTAGCAGCTCTAGAGGACGCCGACCAGGCCCCGCAAACCCGGACCCCCTATCCCCCCCAGGGGCTGAGATAGAGGCGTTCCAAAACCGCGGTCTCCGGACTCGACGCAAGCGCTGCTAGCGGAACCCCGCTTTTGCGTGGTTTTTCCTCGATATCTCGGCCGGAAGTGGTCTGAGAGGTTCGGGAAAAAAGTTTTGCCCCCTTGACGTAACCCTAGCAGTTCTAGACGACGCCGACCAGACCCCGCAAACCCGGACCCCCTATCCCCCCCAGGGGCGGAGATAGAGGTACCCCCAAATCGCGGTCTCTGGACTTTGTAGAAAACAAAGGAGCGAAGCCGTTTCCTCCACAAGGCGCCCGGGGCCTGGCCCCAGGTGACATGCCGAACCCCCCCTCCATTATGGAGATAGACCTTACCGACCCGACCCCGTCATCGGGGTCCAGCCGCTCGACCTTAAGCGCTTCGGAAGCATTTGACTTGGTCACCAATGCTCTGATCGAACCGACGACTAAAAAACAAAAGGTGGCGGACGACCGCCAGACCAGCCACGCATCGGCGCAGACACCCTGTAGCAGCGACTGGAGTGTCAGGCTGAGGGAGAAGTTGAACAAGGCCAGGTCCACCCTGAAGGCAGTCGCCGCTGACACAAAGAAACTAATGCAGAGGACCTCGGACCCAGACCTGCGTAACCACATCGAAAAAATCCTGAACCGCACCAGCGACGCCTACAGCACGGTCGACTCCCTGCTGGAGAAGAACGGCGACGTTGCGGACCTGCCCGGACCCACCACCGGAAAGTCCACGTCGGACGCCTCCACTGACATGGAGCTCACCCCAGCGCACTGGGAGAGTCTTGCAAGGAGAACAGCTGCGGCCAACCGTCAAAAGCGTCCACCGAATCCATCCGCCCACCTTCCCCCCCCGGACACCGAGGCCGACACCGGCATGGAGACTGAGGCCGAAGACTGGTCCAGGGTCGTTGGTAGGCGTTCAAGAAGACCGAAAACAACGACGGCTGCGGCCAACCGTCCTCCGGCCGCACCACCGCAGCCGTCGGGGTTTTCGAAGAAGGCCCCAGCCATCCTCGTCAGAAACGCCGAGGGTAAGAGTTTCCGCGACACGGTGCTGGCGGTCCGCAACTGTGGACTATCTAGGGAGGAACTCGGGGCCAGCATCACGATGAGGCAGACGCGAGACGGCAGCTTACTTTTGGAGCTTCCAAAGGGGGCGAGCTCCACCACCGCGGCTAGGAACCTAGTGTCGGCCATGTCGGATAGGCTCGGTCAAGCCATCGGCAAGGTCCACCAGCTCGGTATACAGGTGGAGGTTGAAGTCCTGGACATCGACGCTGCGGCCACAGGCCAGGAGGTGCTGGAGGCCCTCCGCAACGCCATCCCAGGGCAGGACGACCCGACGTCGAAGGTCGACCGTGACGCCATCAGCGACGTCCGAATATGGGGCACCCGATCCGGCCAACAGATCGCCACGGCCAAAATGCCCAAGCACCTGGCCTCCGCCATCACCAGGGTCCCGATCGGGTGGACCATGTGTCGAGTGCGCCCTAGGACCCTCGCCCCGACCAGATGCTTCCGCTGCCACGCGTTCGGCCACAATACCCGGGATTGCAAGGCTGCCGACAGAACCGGGGCATGCTGGAGGTGTGGCGTCATCGGGCACGCCATGAAGGACTGCGTCGAAGCCGACGACCGCTGCGTAGCCTGCGAGTCTGCTGGACTCCCGAAGGTTCCGCACAAACCGGGCTCGGGCGCCTGCGCCGCGAGAAAGACGTCGGCAGGTCACAAAGCAGGCCAATGATCAAATTCCTACAGATCAATTTAAACGTGAATTGGGCAGCGGAGCAGCTGATGGCACAAACGGCGGACGAAGAGAGAGCGGACGTGCTCCTAGTCTCCGAACCAGCGACCCACTACGGTCAGGAGGACAGGTGGTGCTTCAGCTCCGACCGTAAGGCTGCCGTGGGCATCTCCCGCCACTCCACCCTCAGTTGCAATCTCCGCGGCTCCGGGAACGGGTTCGCCTGGATGGTCCTCCAAGACGTCACCGTCTTCAGCTGCTATTTCCGCCCGGGCGCTACGATGCCTGAATTCAACGCTGCGCTGGGCGATCTGGAAGACGCCATCAGAGCCAGGGGCAACTCGTCCGTCATCGTGGCCGGGGACTTCAACGCCTGGCACAACGAGTGGGGCTCCAGAGCGAGCAACCCCAGGGGTACGGCGCTCTCCGACCTCGCCTCCAGTCTTGGGCTCCTACTGGCCAACTCGGGTACAGCCCCCACGTTCAGGCGCGGTGCAGCCACCTCGATCATCGACATCACCTTTTACAGAGGCGTAGCCCTGTCGGACTGGACGGTGTCCGAAGCCGAGTCTCTGAGCGACCACAACTACGTGCTCTTCCAAACAGCGAGTCCTGACCAGGACCAAGCGCGGTTGGAGCCGCAAGTCGACACACACCGAGGCTGGACTGTGAAGAAGCTGGACGCAGACGCCCTGAGCCTCCACCTGGCGTCCACGCGCCTGAGTCCCGTACTGGGGCTGACAGGCGTGGAGAAGGCCCTCGCGGCGGCGGACAAAATCGAAGACTTCCTCCTCGGCGCCTGCGACGCTAGCATGCCGAAGAAGAGGCCCGGCCCCGCAGGCAGGCGTCCCGTCTACTGGTGGAGCGACGAGATTGCCGAACTACGCCGATCGGCTCTGGCACTTCGAAGACGGTACCAGGCATGCCTCAGGCGCGCCGGCCACCCGGGCGTTCAGGAAGCCAGGTGCAGCTACTCCGCGGCCAAGAAAGTTCTGAGGATCGCGATCCGCACCGCCAAGTCAAAGGCCTGGGCTGATCTCTGCTCACTTGTGGACAAGGATCCCTGGGGAAGACCGTACCGGCTGGTGATGAAGAAGTTTGGCACCCGCGACCCCGCAGCCGATTCCAGGGGTAGAGAGGCCCAGATAGCGGACTCCCTGTTCCCGGCGGCTCCCGCCACGGACTGGAGCCTGGAGCCTTCGTCGGTCGTCTGTGACCTGTTCGGCATGTTCGACCCCGAAACCGGCGTACCCGAATTCGAGAGGAGCGTCCCCGAGTTCACGGCTGAGGAACTCCGAGCGGCTGCCCGCAGACTCTCGCCAGGAAAGGCTCCCGGACCATCAGGCGTCCCGAACGAGATCTTGAGGGCCCTCGTCACCACGCAGACTCATGCAGTACTTAGGACAATGAACGACTGCCTAGGCGCCCTCACATTTCCACCACGCTGGAAAAGGGCCCGCCTCGTGCTGTTAAGGAAAGGTGCCGACAAGCCCCCGGATGCCCCATCGAGCTACAGGCCGATATGTATGCTAGACTCGACCGGAAAACTGCTAGAACGACTCCTCCTCAAACGCCTGGAGACGCACCTGGACGAGCACGGAGGCTGCAGGAGAGCGCCCAACCAGTTTGGTTTCCGCCAGGGCATCAGCACCGAGTCTGCGGTCAACAGCGTCCTGAGCATGGCAGCCCAGGCAGCCACCACCCCCCGGAAGAAGAGCCTGTGCGTCCTGGTCACCCTGGACGTGAAGAACGCTTTCAATTCCTTGAGGTGGCCAGTGATCGACGCAGCGCTCAGACGTGTGCGGACGCCTGAGTACCTGGTGGAGATGCTGAGGTCATGGCTGTCCGACAGGACGCTGTTGACCGGAGCCGAGAGGTCATCAAGGACAGTGTCGTGCGGCGTACCACAGGGATCCGTGCTCGGGCCGGCTCTGTGGAACGTCGCCTACAGCTCCTTGCTGACAATGGAGGTGCCCACGGGGGTCCAACTCGTCGGGTTTGCTGACGACCTGGCAGTCGTCGGAACGGCCGTGACGGGCGAGCGGTTGGAGGACCTAGTCAACCCCGTCCTCGCGAAAATCGATGAGTGGATGTTGCGTCACGGGTTGGAGCTGGCTCATCAGAAAACCGAAGCGGTCATCCTGTCAAGGAGACGGGCGTTCGTCCCCCCGAGGCTATCGATCGGCGGTCACCCGATCACGCTGTACGGGAAGATCAGATACCTCGGGGTGATCCTGGACAAGAACTTGACCTTCGCGGCCCACGTAGACACGGTGACGAAGAAAGCTTCGCGCACGGCAGCCGCGCTGTCCAGGCTGATGCCGAACATCGGCGGTCCCTGCGGATGGAAGCGGAAGCTTCTCGGCACAGTGGTGGACAGCCAGCTGCTGTACGCCGCACCCACGTGGATCGGCAAAGCAACCGTCGCGGCCAGGACCAGAGCTAATCTGATCCGCCCGCAGAGAGCGGTCGCGTTGAGGACCATCCGCGCCTACCGCACAGTGTCAGACGAAGCCGCCCTGGTACTGGCCTCGACGGTTCCCGCGGACCTACTCGGCCTCGAGAGAAAGAGAATCCAGTCTCGCCTCGCCACCGAGCCGGCTCCCGGGGCGCTACGACCGTCCAAAGCGTCCGTGAGAAGAGAGGAAAGGGCCCGAACAATCGAGGCATGGCAACAGAGATGGGAGACCACCAGGAAGGCGTCCTGGACCAGACGGTGCATCCCATCGGTGGGACGTTGGCTCGGAAGAACGGTCCCGCTAGTGCCTCTGACGTACCACATGTCACAGGCACTGTCGGGACACGGCTGTTTTCAGTATTATTTGCACAGGCGAGCCAGGGCCACCAGCCCCATTTGTCTCCAGTGCTTGAGCCACGAGGACACCGCGGAGCACACCCTCACTGAGTGCCCCTACTGGAGCACGTTCCGGGTCCCCCTGGCCACTCAGCTGGGCCGCAGTCCAACCGCAGCCGACATCGGTGACATCGTGTGCGGTCCCCCCTTCGACCAGCTCCCGGCAGACCAAGCAGAGAAGCTGGCGATCCTGACGAACGCGGAGGAAACGTTCCGCCTGTTTTACCGGATGGTCGAAGAAATCATGTCAGCGAAGGAGGACGAGGAGAGAGCCCGCCAAGCCGCAGAACCAGCTGATGGAGTGGACGTATAACCCGTCGTTTTATAAAAAAAAAAATTTAGTTAAGTTAAATTCTTTGTAGCTGAAGGCAACTTTGGGAGAGTAGAGTCTCCCCATTTGTAATCCATACCACCTATGTATTGTTGTTTGTGACAGGCAGCGAGTGAGAGATTAGCTCACCGCTACTGATTAAGTTTGTTATTGTGATTGTGATCAATAAACGATGGGGTCCGGAGGGGAAGTAATGCTCACGCGGTTCCTCCTCCGGTCCTCGATTTAACCGAAAAAAAAAAAAAAAAAAAAAAAAAAAGGTTAGGTTAGGTTAGGTTAGGTTAGAAAAAAAAAAAAAAAAAAGGTTAGGTTAGGTTAGGTTAGGTTAGGTTAGGTTAGGTTAGGGGTTAGGTTAGGTTAGGTTAGGTTAGGTTAGGTTAGGTTAGGTTAGGTTAGGTTAGGTTAGGTTAGGTTAGGTTAGGTTAGGTTAGGTTAGGTTCTCCCCCGACGGGACCCACCTTGTCGTGGTGGGGGAGCTTGCGGGCCTTTAGTTAGGTCCTACTAAGCGGTTCCATACCCGGCCCTGACCTTAACTGGTTGGGGCCGGAGCAAAAGAGCCCCCCCTGGCCTTGGATGGCTGTGGGTGGCAGGTCGGAGGTAGCCTGCTAGCACTTAGCAAAGCCCTAGTGTAAGGAGTCCACTACTTAAAAACTCTGAGTCACCCTGTCCTTAGCTGGATGGGGTGGCAAGGTCGGAGGCAGCCTGCTCGCTCGCAGCAAATGCCCTAAGGGAAGGACAACCCTGACAGAAAACCCTTCAACCCCCAACTCGTCATGGGGGTCTCTTGGCACGGAAGTAGGAACGTGTCCACGAGGACCCTGTGGGGCACCTGGCGCCCCCCACAGTATCTAGCCTTCCCCGTGGTACGCTGCTCTGCTACGGGGCGACGCAACCTTCATGCCCACTCGTGGGAACTATATGGATTTGAACATAAAGAACCCAGGTTCATCAACTGGCCAAATGATGAGCGGGAGCCAAGCCGCAAAAGTAATGCAAAACGCAGATTTGGGAAGAAATGTGGAAGATCTGAGGCAGGCTTCCCCAGCTGGTGCTGGCACTGTGTCCGTTGGTAGCGCTGCGAGGCAGGACTCTACCTCTGGACGAAAATCCGAGTCGGAGACTGCAACTCCACCCGCAGCTAGAAGAGACAGCGGCGTAGCTGGTTCAGATGGAGACACGCTTCAAAGCGCGGTAATCCATCTCCGTAAGTGTATCGCCACACAGGATGGTGGCTACAAGCTGTTAGTCCAGAAGGCGTCGGCTCTGGAGGCGTGGTCGATCAAGACGAGGAGCCCGGACGTCAAAACTGCAATTGACGATTTGCTGAATGTTATCGCGGGCCTCAAGGGTAGTCGCGAAAACGTTATTAAGGCCTTCAACACCCTGACCCAGCGCGTCCCAAAGAGCGAGCAGACGCCCAAAGCCGGCAAGATGGACACGGCTGCACAAACTGAGAGGATATCAAAGGACGTAGGTTCTCAAACTTCGGGCAGCACTGATGTCCAAAGCTCGGCTATACTCAGTGCCATCGCCGAAGTCAAGGTGATAATAGCCAGGACTGATGCCAGAGTAACCGAGCAGCAAGAGCAAATCGACAAACTCCAAAGCCGGCAGGAGATTGCCAGCAGCCGATCAGCCGCGAGAAAAGGCTCGGGTAATGCTCGGGTAACTGAAAAGCAGAGCATCACTACCTCGAATAAAAAGAAGCCAGTAAATAAAAATGATAAGAGCCAGAGTGGCACTAACCGGCTTGGGCCACCTAAAGTCGTCGACACCGAATGCACCGACGCACTGGGCTACGTTGCAACTGCGTCGCAATGCACCCAAGACACGGAATTCCCGCCGACAGATCCGGAGGACGGCTTTACCTTGGTATCTCGGAAAACTAGGAGACCGAAGCCTGAAGTTTCCGACCTTCCAAACGCTCGGAAACGCATCAGAGTTCCTAAAAATCAAGCCGTCATAATTGAGAAACCCACCGGCTCAACATCATATGCGGACATGATCCGCTCGGTCAAGGCAGTGGTTGTCGAAGAAAATATTTCGTCGTCTGACATCACGACAAGAAGGGCCAAGTCGGGTAACGTCATCCTGGAGATCCCTGGAAAGGATCAAGCGGACAACCTCGCTACGGCCCTGCGGACTAGACTCGGTGGAAACATTGGCATCAGACGCCCTGCTCCAAGTGTTGCGCTTCTCATAGTCGGGATAGAAGACTCGGTTGAAGACCCAGAACTCCGGGCTGCTCTAGCAAGTTTTGATCCTGAACTGCAAGGCATGAACTCTGTCAATATCCGCCAGGGCAAAAGTGGAATCAGATCGGCAGTTGTCAGGGTCCCAATTAGGGCTGGTCTCAAGCTCGCGGAGGCTAGGAAAATTAAAATTGGTTGGGCAGTCTGCAGAATCAGACAGTTGGACGACAGAGCCCTAGCATGCAACAAGTGCAAAGAGAAAGGGCACTCAGCCAGTGCATGCACAGGTGCAGAGAAACGTCGCTGCTTTCGCTGCAAAGAATCCGGGCATCTTGTAGCAGTCTGTCCCTCCCCTGCTGACGAATCTACGTCAGCCACGGACACAAACAGCAAGAGTGAATCAATCACCCCATCTGGTACAAACGCTCGGGGCTGCGAGGTGCGTCCTGACCAGTTATCATGAGTACCTTCCTACAGATCAATCTCAACTGCTGCAAGGCAGCTCAAGCGCTGGCGTTACAGCAGGCTGCAGAGTCCAACGTCGATCTCCTCATCGTCAGCGAGCCCTGCCCAACGAAGGTCGACGCATGGTACTACGACGCTCACGGTAAAGCGGCTATAGCATGCCTCCGTGGTCTCCCAGTGGACATAGTCGGCCCTACTGAACCAGGGTTCACGTGGATCCAGGCTGGTACCCTCCGCATCTATTCTTGTTATTGGTCCCCCAGGTCTGACCCCAACCTCGCCCAATACTCTGCGTTTCTCAGCAACCTCGAGCACAGCATTAGAAGTCACAGCGGAGACTCTCTTATTTGTGGAGACCTCAACGCGCACCATTCCGCCTGGGGCAGCTGCTCCAATAACAAGAAAGGTGATGCACTGATGGACCTCATCCAGTCCCTAGGCCTCATTATATGCAACACTGGCACGACCCCCACTTTCCAGAGGGCGTCTGGCTCCTCGGTGATCGACATCACTCTGGCCTCCCCCCGTGTGGCTTCCAGAATATCTAATTGGTCTGTCTTAGACACGGTGACCTTAAGCGATCACAGCTACATCCAGTTCACTCTCTTGTCCGCGCCCATTAAGCCAGTCAACGCGACATACTCTCGGAGACTCCACGCACCCGCTCTGGCGTCCTTTCTCTCGACCGGTCAACTACTACACTTCAGCAACAGTACTGACGTGGATGAAATGGCTATCAATCTGAACTCGGCGCTCTACGCCGTTTGTGGCCTACCCTTGGCAGACAATAAAGGTAAAAGGAGGAGCGTACACTGGTGGTCCCCGAGCCTAAGCGCGTTGCGCAAGACCGCAAACCATCTGCGTCGTGTTTTCCAGCGCAAGCGCCGACGCCTTGGTGCTGCCGCCTGCACTGATGAAGAGCTTGCTGCAAAATCCGCGAAACTGGCCCTCGTTAAAGCAATCAGAAACGCCAAAGATCAAGCCTGGAGACAACTATGTGACGACGTCGAACGGGACCCATGGGGAAAGCCCTACAAGATTGTAATGGGAAGAATGAATGTAAGGACTCCCATCCCCGGGCTTAATCTCCCAGGAAGGCTCCCAGCTATAATCCAGCACCTCTTTCCGTCACATCAGATTAATCACCTGAACACCTTTTGCCCATCATTGTCGACCCCTGCACGGAAGATCGACCTAGAGGAGCTGAAATCAGCGTGTAAAAAACTAAAGAGCGGTACTGCCCCTGGTCCAGACGGAGTGACGAGCGAAATTCTCAAAATTCTCATCAACAAACAACCCGCACCTTTCCTTCACATTGCAAACGAGTGCCTCCTGCAGGGCCGATTCCCTACTGCGTGGAAAAAGGCCAGACTTGTTCTTCTCAGGAAAGGTGACAAGCCTTTAGACGTACCCTCGTCCTATCGCCCGTTGTGTCTTCTTGACACTGCAGGCAAGCTATTTGAGAAAATTGTAGAAAACCGCATAACTGAGGAGCTGGCTCGAGGCGATGACCTAGCGGACTGTCAATTTGGTTTCCGGAAAGGCCGGTCCACCATAGCCGCTATCCAAAAACTCTTATCCTGTGTGGAGACCTCAGCGGGTCAGAAGATTGGCATTCTGACATTCGACGTTAGAAATGCCTTTAATTCAGCCTCCTGGGAGAAGATTCTGTTCGCCTGCGAAGACAAGGGCATTTCTACTCCCATCTTACGCATTCTGCACAGCTACTTCCATGACCGCTACCTAACTTCGACAGCAAATGGCACAGGATCTGTCACAGCCGTCACCAGTGGTGTTCCGCAGGGCTCCGTCCTTGGCCCTACCCTGTGGAACATCATGTACGATGGCCTATTGCGTGAGCCTCTCCCCTCAGGGGTCGAATTTCTAGCATACGCGGACGATGTGGCTCTCATCGCCAAAGGCAAGGACATCTGTGTATTGGAACGACTTCTCTCTGAAGGAGCTGACACTGTCGTCAGATGGATGAAAGTGATGGGTCTTGATTTGGCAATCCAGAAATCCGAGGCAATCGTGATCACCAACACAAGGACGCACAATGACCTCCGAATTACCATCGACGGTGTTCAGATTAGAGCGGTGAATAGCGTCAAATACTTGGGCCTCCACATTGACCAGCGACTCAATTTCACCACGCACGCGGCCAGCGTGGCCGCCAAAGCAAGCAAGGTGGCGTCAAATTTGTCAAGGATTCTTCCCAACATAAGCGCTGCTACTCCAAGAAAGCGAAGACTCCTAGCAGGGGTTGTTCACTCAATTTTATTGTACGGCGCCCCGGTATGGTCTGGAAGGATGTCCAATACTGGTATCGAAGAACTGGCCAAATGCCAACGCAGGATTGCGCTGAGGGTGGTCTCAGCGTACTGCACCGTATCGAGAGACGCGGTCCTACTCCTCGCTGATACCCCTCCGATCGACCTACTCGCAGCCGAGCGCCGCGATCTCTTCAATGGAAGACAGTCTGGCGTCCTACCCAGCACTATCCGAGAAACGTTGCTCTCTGACTGGCAATCTCGCTGGGCCACTTGCTCCAATGGTAGGTGGACGTTTCAGCTGATCCCCGACATCAGGCCTTGGGTGATGAGGAAATTCGGCAACGTAGACTTTCATCTTACCCAGGCCCTCACTGGTCACGGCTGTTTCGCTCAATACTTGCACCGATTTGGCAAGTTAGAGTCCCCTGAGTGCTGGTTCTGTGGCGACGCATGTGACGACGCCAATCACACTCTATTCATCTGCGATGCCTGGGCTTCACGAAGACGCGATCTCGCCATATTCCTAGGATGTGATGTGAGCCCGCGAACCATCATCCCAATGATGCTGCGCTCCAAGGAGAACTGGTCCGCGGTCAGAAATTTCGCCACCCAAGTACTATCAATGAAGGAAGCTGAAGAGAGGCGCCGTCAAGCACTAATTAACCAACCGTAGTTAAGATATCTATCTGTGGGCCGAAGGCCACACCTTGAGGGTTAGAGGCCCTCTATTGCCTGTAAATAATAATTATGTAAATTGTATTAAGATTAAGTATTTTATTAAATAAACGATGGGCACCGAGGGGTGAAATGACTCGCGTCAGTACCACCCTCAGTGTTCGGTTCAACCTGTAAAAAAAAAAAAAAAAAAAAAAAAAGGTTAGGTTAGGTTAGGTTAGGTTAGGTTAGGTTAGGTTAGGTTAGGTTAGGTTAGGTTAGGTTAGGTTCTCCCCCGACGGGACCCACCTTGTCGTGGTGGGGGAGCTTGCGGGCCTTTAGTTAGGTCCTACTAAGCGGTTCCATACCCGGCCCTGACCTTAACTGGTTGGGGCCGGAGCAAAAGAGCCCCCCCTGGCCTTGGATGGCTGTGGGTGGCAGGTCGGAGGTAGCCTGCTAGCACTTAGCAAAGCCCTAGTGTAAGGAGTCCACTACTTAAAAACTCTGAGTCACCCTGTCCTTAGCTGGATGGGGTGGCAAGGTCGGAGGCAGCCTGCTCGCTCGCAGCAAATGCCCTAAGGGAAGGACAACCCTGACAGAAAACCCTTCAACCCCCAACTCGTCATGGGGGTCTCTTGGCACGGAAGTAGGAACGTGTCCACGAGGACCCTGTGGGGCACCTGGCGCCCCCCACAGTATCTAGCCTTCCCCGTGGTACGCTGCTCTGCTACGGGGCGACGCAACCTTCATGCCCACTCGTGGGAACTATATGGATTTGAACATAAAGAACCCAGGTTCATCAACTGGCCAAATGATGAGCGGGAGCCAAACCGCAAAAGTAATGCAAAACGCAGATTTGGGAAGAAATGTGGAAGATCTGAGGCAGGCTTCCCCAGCTGGTGCTGGCACTGTGTCCGTTGGTAGCGCTGCGAGGCAGGACTCTACCTCTGGACGAAAATCCGAGTCGGAGACTGCAACTCCACCCGCAGCTAGAAGAGACAGCGGCGTAGCTGGTTCAGATGGAGACACGCTTCAAAGCGCGGTAATCCATCTCCGTAAGTGTATCGCCACACAGGATGGTGGCTACAAGCTGTTAGTCCAGAAGGCGTCGGCTCTGGAGGCGTGGTCGATCAAGACGAGGAGCCCGGACGTCAAAACTGCAATTGACGATTTGCTGAATGTTATCGCGGGCCTCAAGGGTAGTCGCGAAAACGTTATTAAGGCCTTCAACACCCTGACCCAGCGCGTCCCAAAGAGCGAGCAGACGCCCAAAGCCGGCAAGATGGACACGGCTGCACAAACTGAGAGGATATCAAAGGACGTAGGTTCTCAAACTTCGGGCAGCACTGATGTCCAAAGCTCGGCTATACTCAGTGCCATCGCCGAAGTCAAGGTGATAATAGCCAGGACTGATGCCAGAGTAACCGAGCAGCAAGAGCAAATCGACAAACTCCAAAGCCGGCAGGAGATTGCCAGCAGCCGATCAGCCGCGAGAAAAGGCTCGGGTAATGCTCGGGTAACTGAAAAGCAGAGCATCACTACCTCGAATAAAAAGAAGCCAGTAAATAAAAAGATAAGAGCCAGAGTGGCACTAACCGGCTTGGGCCACCTAAAGTCGTCGACACCGAATGCACCGACGCACTGGGCTACGTTGCAACTGCGTCGCAATGCACCCAAGACACGGAATTCTCGCCGACAGATCCGGAGGACGGCTTTACCTTGGTATCTCGGAAAACTAGGAGACCGAAGCCTGAAGTTTCCAACCTTCCAAACGCTCGGAAACGCATCAGAGTTCCTAAAAATCAAGCCGTCATAATTGAGAAACCCACCGGCTCAACATCATATGCGGACATGATCCGCTCGGTCAAGGCAGTGGTTGTCGAAGAAAATATTTCGTCGTCTGACATCACGACAAGAAGGGCCAAGTCGGGTAACGTCATCCTGGAGATCCCTGGAAAGGATCAAGCGGACAACCTCGCTACGGCCCTGCGGACTAGACTCGGTGGAAACATTGGCATCAGACGCCCTGCTCCAAGTGTTGCGCTTCTCATAGTCGGGATAGAAGACTCGGTTGAAGACCCAGAACTCCGGGCTGCTCTAGCAAGTTTTGATCCTGAACTGCAAGGCATGAACTCTGTCAATATCCGCCAGGGCAAAAGTGGAATCAGATCGGCAGTTGTCAGGGTCCCAATTAGGGCTGGTCTCAAGCTCGCGGAGGCTAGGAAAATTAAAATTGGTTGGGCAGTCTGCAGAATCAGACAGTTGGACGACAGAGCCCTAGCATGCAACAAGTGCAAAGAGAAAGGGCACTCAGCCAGTGCATGCACAGGTGCAGAGAAACGTCGCTGCTTTCGCTGCAAAGAATCCGGGCATCTTGTAGCAGTCTGTCCCTCCCCTGCTGACGAATCTACGTCAGCCACGGACACAAACAGCAAGAGTGAATCAATCACCCCATCTGGTACAAACGCTCGGGGCTGCGAGGTGCGTCCTGACCAGTTATCATGAGTACCTTCCTACAGATCAATCTCAACTGCTGCAAGGCAGCTCAAGCGCTGGCGTTACAGCAGGCTGCAGAGTCCAACGTCGATCTCCTCATCGTCAGCGAGCCCTGCCCAACGAAGGTCGACGCATGGTACTACGACGCTCACGGTAAAGCGGCTATAGCATGCCTCCGTGGTCTCCCAGTGGACATAGTCGGCCCTACTGAACCAGGGTTCACGTGGATCCAGGCTGGTACCCTCCGCATCTATTCTTGTTATTGGTCCCCCAGGTCTGACCCCAACCTCGCCCAATACTCTGCGTTTCTCAGCAACCTTGAGCACAGCATTAGAAGTCACAGCGGAGACTCTCTTATTTGTGGAGACTTCAACGCGCACCATTCCGCCTGGGGCAGCTGCTCCAATAACAAGAAAGGTGATGCACTGATGGACCTCATCCAGTCCCTAGGCCTCATTATATGCAACACTGGCACGACCCCCACTTTCCAGAGGGCGTCTGGCTCCTCGGTGATCGACATCACTCTGGCCTCCCCCCGTGTGGCTTCCAGAATATCTAATTGGTCTGTCTTAGACACGGTGACCTTAAGCGATCACAGCTACATCCAGTTCACTCTCTTGTCCGCGCCCATTAAGCCAGTCAACGCGACATACTCTCGGAGACTCCACGCACCCGCTCTGGCGTCCTTTCTCTCGACCGGTCAACTACTACACTTCAGCAACAGTACTGACGTGGATGAAATGGCTATCAATCTGAACTCGGCGCTCTACGCCGTTTGTGGCCTACCCTTGGCAGACAATAAAGGTAAAAGGAGGAGCGTACACTGGTGGTCCCCGAGCCTAAGCGCGTTGCGCAAGACCGCAAACCATCTGCGTCGTGTTTTCCAGCGCAAGCGCCGACGCCTTGGTGCTGCCGCCTGCACTGATGAAGAGCTTGCTGCAAAATCCGCGAAACTGGCCCTCGTTAAAGCAATCAGAAACGCCAAAGATCAAGCCTGGAGACAACTATGTGACGACGTCGAACGGGACCCATGGGGAAAGCCCTACAAGATTGTAATGGGAAGAATGAATGTAAGGACTCCCATCCCCGGGCTTAATCTCCCAGGAAGGCTCCCAGCTATAATCCAGCACCTCTTTCCGTCACATCAGATTAATCACCTGAACACCTTTTGCCCATCATTGTCGACCCCTGCACGGAAGATCGACCTAGAGGAGCTGAAATCAGCGTGTAAAAAACTAAAGAGCGGTACTGCCCCTGGTCCAGACGGAGTGACGAGCGAAATTCTCAAAATTCTCATCAACAAACAACCCGCACCCTTCCTTCACATTGCAAACGAGTGCCTCCTGCAGGGCCGATTCCCTACTGCGTGGAAAAAGGCCAGACTTGTTCTTCTCAGGAAAGGTGACAAGCCTTTAGACGTACCCTCGTCCTATCGCCCGTTGTGTCTTCTTGACACTGCAGGCAAGCTATTTGAGAAAATGGTAGAAAACCGCATAACTGAGGAGCTGGCTCGAGGCGATGACCTAGCGGACTGTCAATTTGGTTTCCGGAAAGGCCGGTCCACCATAGCCGCTATCCAAAAACTCTTATCCTGTGTGGAGACCTCAGCGGGTCAGAAGATTGGCATTCTGACATTCGACGTTAGAAATGCCTTTAATTCAGCCTCCTGGGAGAAGATTCTGTTCGCCTGCGAAGACAAGGGCATTTCTACTCCCATCTTACGCATTCTGCACAGCTACTTCCATGACCGCTACCTAACTTCGACAGCAAATGGCACAGAATCTGTCACAGCCGTCACCAGTGGTGTTCCGCAGGGCTCCGTCCTTGGCCCTACCCTGTGGAACATCATGTACGATGGCCTATTGCGTGAGCCTCTCCCCTCAGGGGTCGAATTTCTAGCATACGCGGACGATGTGGCTCTCATCGCCAAAGACAAGGACATCTGTGTATTGGAACGACTTCTCTCTGAAGGAGCTGACACTGTCGCCAGATGGATGAAAGTGATGGGTCTTGATTTGGCAATCCAGAAATCCGAGGCAATCGTGATCACCAACACAAGGACGCACAATGACCTCCGAATTACCATCGACGGTGTTCAGATTAGAGCGGTGAATAGCGTCAAATACTTGGGCCTCCACATTGACCAGCGACTCAATTTCACCACGCACGCGGCCAGCGTGGCCGCCAAAGCAAGCAAGGTGGCGTCAAATTTGTCAAGGATTCTTCCCAACATAAGCGCTGCTACTCCAAGAAAGCGAAGACTCCTAGCAGGGGTTGTTCACTCAATTTTATTGTACGGCGCCCCGGTATGGTCTGGAAGGATGTCCAATACTGGTATCGAAGAACTGGCCAAATGCCAACGCAGGATTGCGCTGAGGGTGGTCTCAGCGTACTGCACCGTATCGAGAGACGCGGTCCTACTCCTCGCTGATACCCCTCCGATCGACCTACTCGCAGCCGAGCGCCGCGATCTCTTCAATGGAAGACAGTCTGGCGTCCTACCCAGCACTATCCGAGAAACGTTGCTCTCTGACTGGCAATCTCGCTGGGCCACTTGCTCCAATGGTAGGTGGACGTTTCAGCTGATCCCCGACATCAGGCCTTGGGTGATGAGGAAATTCGGCAACGTAGACTTTCATCTTACCCAGGCCCTCACTGGTCACGGCTGTTTCGCTCAATACTTGCACCGATTTGGCAAGTTAGAGTCCCCTGAGTGCTGGTTCTGTGGCGACGCATGTGACGACGCCAATCACACTCTATTCATCTGCGATGCCTGGGCTTCACGAAGACGCGATCTCGCCATATTCCTAGGATGTGATGTGAGCCCGCGAACCATCACCCCAATGATGCTGCGCTCCAAGGAGAACTGGTCCGCGGTCAGAAATTTCGCCACCCAAGTACTATCAATGAAGGAAGCTGAAGAGAGGCGCCGTCAAGCACTAATTAACCAACCGTAGTTAAGATATCTATCTGTGGGCCGAAGGCCAGACCTTGAGGGTTAGAGGCCCTCTATTGCCTGTAAATAATAATTATGTAAATTGTATTAAGATTAAGTATTTTATTAAATAAACGATGGGCACCGAGGGGTGAAATGACTCGCGTCAGTACCACCCTCAGTGTTCGGTTCAACCTGTAAAAAAAAAAAAAAAAAAAAAAAAAAAAAAAAAAAAGGTTAGGTTAGGTTAGGTTAGGTTAGGTTAGGTTAGGTTAGGTTAGGTTAGGTTAGGTTAGGTTAGGTTAGGTTAGGTTAGGTTAGGTTAGGTTAGGTTAGGTTAGGTTAGGTTAGGTTAGGTTAGGTTCCAGCACCTCTTTCCGTCACATCAGATTAATCACCTGAACACCTTTTGCCCATCATTGTCGACCCCTGCACGGAAGATCGACCTAGAGGAGCTGAAATCAGCGTGTAAAAAACTAAAGAGCGGTACTGCCCCTGGTCCAGACGGAGTGACGAGCGAAATTCTCAAAATTCTCATCAACAAACAACCCGCACCCTTCCTTCACATTGCAAACGAGTGCCTCCTGCAGGGCCGATTCCCTACTGCGTGGAAAAAGGCCAGACTTGTTCTTCTCAGGAAAGGTGACAAGCCTTTAGACGTACCCTCGTCCTATCGCCCGTTGTGTCTTCTTGACACTGCAGGCAAGCTATTTGAGAAAATGGTAGAAAACCGCATAACTGAGGAGCTGGCTCGAGGCGATGACCTAGCGGACTGTCAATTTGGTTTCCGGAAAGGCCGGTCCACCATAGCCGCTATCCAAAAACTCTTATCCTGTGTGGAGACCTCAGCGGGTCAGAAGATTGGCATTCTGACATTCGACGTTAGAAATGCCTTTAATTCAGCCTCCTGGGAGAAGATTCTGTTCGCCTGCGAAGACAAGGGCATTTCTACTCCCATCTTACGCATTCTGCACAGCTACTTCCATGACCGCTACCTAACTTCGACAGCAAATGGCACAGAATCTGTCACAGCCGTCACCAGTGGTGTTCCGCAGGGCTCCGTCCTTGGCCCTACCTGTGGAACATCATGTACGATGGCCTATTGCGTGAGCCTCTCCCCTCAGGGGTCGAATTTCTAGCATACGCGGACGATGTGGCTCTCATCGCCAAAGACAAGGACATCTGTGTATTGGAACGACTTCTCTCTGAAGGAGCTGACACTGTCGCCA